>NC_057797.1:380314246-380334858 GCF_018294505.1 Triticum aestivum
ATACGATGCCATTTTCAAATTGAAGCTTGTAAATTTAGAAGAATTTTAGGACACCATAAATATTTCATAGACACCAGAAAACCGAAGAGCAAGCAAAAATGAAATATTTCAAAACAATTCACTCTGCATTATCAGCTATTCTGTTCTGCAGTAACACCACCACTCTCAAGCTGTGCATCTGCAGAAGCATCCATGTCATGAGGGAAGAAGAGCCTGCAGGGTAGAAAGATCACTTAATGATAGCATCTAAAAACTGGAGATAACGTTAGTAGCAAAGCCCTGCGTAACATAAGAAAACCTAGCCATATTAGAGTGTCTAGAGGGAAGGTATGATGTTTCCTAGTTAGTGACGGCTCACCTGCATGTGTTGTGGTACAGAGTTTTACTTAAGCCTTCTATATCAGCAATACCTTTGCATCCAGCCACTACCTCAAGGACTTGCCTGTAATGGAGAAATATCTATTTTTGTCAAAAAAAATCTGGAGGTAAGAGTCACGTGCAAATATTTAGCACAGCAAAAGAATACGAGAAGTCAATTTCCGGTCCACGAACAGTTGATTACAGATCATGATAATGAGATGTAATAAAATGCTTCAAACATCCTAGTAAAAGAGCAGAGCAACAAAGAATAGTTTGGTTCTACATCAAGGCGCAAGGCTAAACAAACAATTTGCTGCATGGCAGAAAACTTTAATTGCAAGTGGTCAGAACTTCATTTGATAAAGACAACATTTCAAGCACACATCTAATTTACTACTCCCTCTGTAACTTAATATAAGACATTTTTTGACACTGTCATGGACTCTAAAAATGTCTAATAAAAAGTTACAGAGGGAGTGGTTTATTGTTTCGAACAGAAATGGCATAAGGATTGATCTACTTCAGAAAACCAATGCAGTATTTGGTGAAGCAAAAGCAAAATAATCATTCCAGGTGCAAGCAAACTTGACATACAAAGTTGAAACTTGGAGATCAGTCCAAACATTTGCTTCAGCAAGAATTTTATGCCCAACTGCTTCCACATACCTTACTAAACAAGGCTCATTGCGACCCTTAACTGTTAAACCAGGTTCATACTTCTCTTTTTTCTTGGATGGCCAGATCGATTTTACAAACTGGATTCCAGCATGAGTATTTTTTATGTCACAATAAGGAGAATCTGTCTCTATCATCATCCTCTCTGCAGGAATACCTCCTACAATCTCAAGATTTTCTTTAGTCTTCAAAGAGCAGCCATTAATACCTGCAGTGGTGCATGAAGAGTTATTATTTACAAACTACAAGGCATCATAGAGTTATTACAATAAAATACAGAATATCAAATGCTAATTTAACTTCAAGTGACATTGCCCAGATGGAGGCTTTCCATCAGAAAAGCCATTAAACCAATCTAAATAGCTTTTGCCACTAATGAAAGAATGTTTGTGGTTCTGAAGTTTTACAGTTATTATGTTGCTTCACATGCAGGTTTGTGAGACCAAGGGAGGGAAATGACCTATAAACATATTCTCGATAGAAAGAAGCTTGTCACGTTCTTCTGCAGTACCAGTGAAGGAATGTGTAACCCCACCTGGAAACCTACCAAACAGAAATGTGGTTCACAGAAACAAATATAGGAAATAACCATGTATAATTTAATTCACGAAGGGATACAACTAAAACATAATAATCCATCGACTGTTTTCTTTGTGTTTTGTCATTGTGGTCTACAGAATAAACATTACCTGTACAGATTTTTTGATACGATTTCAGAGAAATCTCCACCAGCAGCACGCATGTGAAGAAACATCGGTAGTTTTACTGCTTTAGCCAATTCGAATTGTTTCTCAAAGTACCTAAAATTTAAAATCATTCAGAAAATGCCGAGTAATTGTCAGGTTGTCTTTGCGATTGTGCAGGACCATACTTCTTCTGTATATCTGAAGGACAGAACTGAAGTCTGTCATAATCCAAACCACACTCGCCAACTGCCACAACCTGCAGAAACTGAATCCACTTAGAGTTTGCAAGTATAGTGTCCAAAGAGCAGAAAAGGGCATGGTAACTACTGAATTTCTTTTTCTTTTGCAAAGAATAACTACTGAATTCTTATTGCGCAAAAGATCATATCTTCATGGAATTAGATTGATTTCCTTTGCAACGGAAGATTATCAGATTGTGTGAGCTTGTTAACCATATTGGTATATCATCATACAATGGTTGCCACAGAGGAACATCAGCACATAAGGATACTTAATGATGCTCCATATTTCAGTAAGCAATGAATGAGTTGGGCTCCTTTCCTAATTGACAAGATTCTCAGGGTCCTATTGTTTGTAAGCAAAGATTACGAGAAAGTTCATCACTAGAGCATATGCCTGTCCTTTTGTTGTGCAGTTCAAGCACTGTGTAAATTCTCAAACAAGCAACCATATGATCCATATACACACCTTGCCCTTCTCGATGCCCTCCTTTGCCAAAGCCAAGAGAGCCTGAAAATGCCCTTCCGGGTCTCCACTCTCCTCAAACTCCTAAACCATCCAAAAAGTAGTAAATGTAGGCAACCAAAGCACAAATGCACATATCCATCCCAAAATCAGTCACGAGACGAAGCCCAGCTTCCCCCCGACTCCTCCTCCTCTGGCGCTCCCGCGGGCGGCAGGGGAGGAACCCTAGCCGCCGGCCGCCCCACCACCTCTCTTCTCCTCCTCCTCCTCCCGCCGCCGCCGGCGGGGCGTCTTCATCGCCTCATGCGGGAGGGCTGGCGCGGGCCGGCCGACCCGGATCTGGTCGCGGCGTTCTCGCGGGGCGCCACGGCGCGGCCCCTCATCGGCGCAGGTGATGGCGCGCGGGTGTGCGGGTGGCGTGATGGGCTGCACCTCGGTGGTGCTCGGCTGGTGCGGTGACGGCAGCGGCTCGATCCAGATCCGGTAGGGGCGGGCTGCGGGCGGTGTGGGCTGCGGGCGGCTTCCTCCGCCGTGGCAGCCGGCTGGCGGAGGTGGCGGCGCAGCAGCGGCGGCCTGGGCCTTCCTCTTCTCTTCTTCCGCTCCAGGGGGAGGTGGTGGTGTGGGCCGGGGGTCAGGGTTGGCTGCCGGCGCCCCAGCCAAAGCTGACCTTGCGGGGGCGCGGGCCGCGTTTGGCAACGCTTTGGGGGTCGGCCGACGGCTCGTGGTTCCGGCGGTGCGTGCCTAGCGGATCTGGCGCTTGGAGTTCGCAGGGCGACGTGGGTTGGGCAGCGGCGGGGCGTGGCCGCTGCTCTGGCCGTGGGCGGCGGCGTGGGGAGGTCCACCGGATGGCCTCTTGGTGTCGTGGCGGCTTCACGGTGGCTCGACGGTTCTGCCCGCGACAGCGGCCGGCTTCTCCGGCGTCGGCTCGTCTGCGTGCGGACCGTCTCGACCTTCGCTCCATCTCCTCGTCGCCCGGCCGCTACTCTCATCAGAGGGCTGGTCCTCTTCCAGCTGCGGTCCACCGCTCGTCTCGCGCCCGGTGCTGCAGGACCGAGCTCGTCTCGCGCACGGTGCAGCAGGACTGACCTCGTCCCCCTCTCGGTGCTGCAGGACCGAGCTCGTCTCGCGCTCGGGGCAGCAGGACGGGTCGGTGGATGCCAGTTCTCGCCGGCCTATTGGGCCTCGACGCTGGGGTCGCCCAGGGGTGCGAAAGGTGGGACCTTTCCACTCGTCTCTTTCGTTGGGGTTGCGGTGGGTCTCGGGTGAGATGGTGTCAAGGTCTTGGATGCCGGGGCGGCGGCCCTGGTGGTGGTAGCACGGTGCTCTTGGGCGGAGCCCGTGCCTTGGTGTTGCCCGGTCACCATGGCCGTGTGGGCGGCGTGGTTGCCGGGGTGTGGCGTTCGGTGGCGGTGAGTGTTGGCCGAGGTGAAAACCTGTTCTATCTTCCGACGGACCGGTGGCAGTGTAGATCGTTCCCTTCTTGAAGGCGTCTCATTGCCCGTCATGCGGCTCCAGGGGAAACTCTGATCTTTGGATTGGGCGGTGGCGGCGCTCCGGTGTCGTACCCTTCTTGAAGGCGCCGCCTTGGAGCACATGGTTCGTCATATGTAGCTTCATCTCTTCGTGGTGGTAGTGCTAGAGATGGTGTTGCTTCGCTCAACGTCTATGTATCTTGCCCTGGGTGTGTGCGTGTGTTGCGGTGGCATATATTTGTACTGGGTGCTTGGTGATATGTGCTTTATATATAAAGCGGAGCAAAAGCCTTTTTCTGAAATCAGTCACGACCAAAGCAAGAAATATATTCCAATATTACCCCGCATCTCGTTGGGTGGACTCCCACGGTGCAAAATAGCCTCCCTGCATTGCATACACACGCACAAATAAGAAATTCCTCAGGCGCATTCCATCAAACACTGTGCATGCACCAGTCAGCCAATATACAGCATCATAATAGCCGGGCATACCATCGGTCTCGGCGATCTCAAGCGCTTCCCTAGACTCCTTCAGAGACCCTCCGGTGACCTGATGTAGGACCAAATGATGAATTGTGCTTATAGCATACGAAATTGAGACAGATCAACCGGAGCAGAACAAACAGGAGGCACAGCAGACAGGTATTCATACAATGATGCGGTCGACGCCGGCAGCCCAGGCTCGCGCGAGGACGCTGGGGAGGTCGGCAGAGTGGCACTGCTTGCCGTGGTAGATGCCCTTAAACATGCCATCTTCTCAGCAGCATGACACAAAAGGTGAATCAGTAACTCACCAAGAACAAAAATTATGTCAGCTTTAAGGTGTTACGGGTGGAGGGAGAAGGTCCTACCAGTGAAGTTCACTGCGATGTCTGGTGGCCGAGCCGGAGAGGGGTAGAAGATCAGAGGAGAGAGTGAGCAGTCAGTTTGGGTAAGAGCAGCAAATCGCTGAATCAGAGAAAAGATGTAGGGAGAGCAAAGGGTGGTTTTAGTGATTTCTTTTATTAGGGGTAAAGGTGAGAGGAGCAGAGCACTTGCCGATGAGCTTGACGGTGTTGGACGCCATGGTCGCCGGTCGCGAGGAGGAAGAGGTCAGGCGGTGTCGGCCATGGATGGAGCAATGAAGTCTCTCTTTATGGATGGAGGAGAGAAGTGATTGGGCCGTTAGAGCAACTTCAATGGGCGATCCATTTCGTTCGCCGCCCTTAGTTTGGGTCCGCGCGGGCACAAAAGTCGGTCCAACGCGCTGACCCAAATAGACGCGCGTCCATTTTTGTTCGTCTGCCGACCCATTTCTAGCTTATTTTTGAGCTGAAATTACGTCGGCGCGGACGTGCGCTCGTCCTCTTTCCTCTTCAGGCCCGCTGGTCGGTGGCACATTGTCCTCTCCACATTCAACAGCACACTCTCGCCTGCCTGCCTCATCGCCGATGTCGCCGACCATTTTTTCCGATAGAAAAGGATACATAGATATTTCTAGCGTACACAGATAAAAAAAACCAAACGCTCGTCGTTTTCTAATTCCGACTCGGTAATGTCCTCCTCCGACGTTTGGATATAGGCGTCAGCATACTGCTCGTCCTCGAAGTCCCACCCTGACATTTCTCGTAGCTTCAGTTTCAATTGAACGGTCTGCTTCCGTGAACGCTTGTCCTCCCGATAGACGGCTCGCTCCGTCCTCCTCGCTTCCCTCTTCGTCCTTCTTTGTTTGTAGAACTGACGCTCATCGACGATGTCCTGCGGGAATCGCGCCACACCACCATGGCTTCCACGTCCATCTCGACGATGACAAGACGACGCTGCCGCCTCCGATGAACACGACGGTCTTCGCCAGTGAAAAGCCGCGGGAGAGGCGCAAGATCCTGCGCCCGCTGGTTCGACACGTCGGAAAATTTATCTCCTGACGAGGCCTCAAGAGGCACCAGGCCGCCGCGTCGTGCGCGTGGGCCGCCTCCTCTGCGCTGTCGAAGGTGTCGAGGATGAGGCCTTTCTCACCAAACCAGATCTCGGAGGAGAAGGCATCGGAGCGGCGCTCGCGGACTCCGCGAAAATCTGAAGCGCCCAGGCGGTGAATCGACATGGTGGCGCAGAGGCGGCGAGGCTAGTGAAAGGGGGCGAGACGAGTGGCGTTGGACAGAGTGTGGAGGGAGTGCCTTCTTATAACGAGCGCCGGCCGCGGCGCGCGCACGAACCTTTCCCGCACGCTGGAGCGCCAAAACCAGCGCGGCTAGGCCAATTTCCCCCCGCGTGCGCGAACCTTTCTTGCGCGCTGAAGCGTCAAAACCAGGGCGACGACATGGCCGCTGGCATGATCTAAAGCGCGCGCCGTCATGAAATGGGTCGGCGCGTTGGGCGCGCTGCTGTTGGGGAACGTAGTAATTTCAAAATTTTCCTACGCACACGCAAGATCATGGTGATGCATAGCAACGAGGGGAGAGTATGATCTACGTACCCTTGTAGATCGCAACGGAAGCGTTGACACAACGTAGAGGAAGTAGTCGTACGTCTTCTTCCCGATCCAACCGATCCAAGCACCGTTACTCCGGCACCTCCGAGTTCTTAGCACACGTACAGCTCGATGACGATCCCCGGGCTCCGATCCAGCAAAGCTTCGGGGAGGAGTTCTGTCAGCACGACAGCGTGGTGACGATCTTGATGTATTACCGACGCAGGGCTTCGCCTAAGCACTACAACGATATGATCGAGGTGGAATATGGTGGCAGGGGGCACCGCACACGGCTAAGGAACAATCTCAATGATCAACTTGTGTGTCTAGAGGTGCCCCCTGCCTCCGTATATAAAGGAGCCAAGGGGGAGAGGTGCGCCGGCCAGGAGGAGGGCGCAGGAGGAGTCCTACTCCTACCGGGAGTAGGACTCCCCCCCAATCCTATTCCAACTAGGATTCCCAAGGGGGAAAGAGGGAGAGGGGTGGCCGGCCACCTCTCCTAGTCCTAATAGGACTAGGGGAGGGGGGGGGCGCGCAGCCCTTATGGGCAGCCCTTTCACCTTTCCACTAAGGCCCAATAAGGCTCATATGACTCCTGGGGGGTTCCGGTAACCTCCCGGTAATCCGGTAAAATCCTGATTTCACCCGGAACACTTCCGATGTCCAAACATAGGCTTCCAATATATCAATCTTTATGTCTCGACCATTTTGAGACTCCTCGTCATGTCCGTGATCACATCCGGAACTCCGAACAACCTTCGGTACATCAAAATGCATAAACTCATAATAATTGTCATCGTAACGTTAAGCGTGCGGACCCTACGGTTCGAGAACAATGTAGACATGACCGAGACACGTCTCCGGTCAATAACCAATAGCGGGACCTGGATGCCCATATTGGCTCCTACATATTCTACGAAGATCTTTATCGGTCACACCGCATAACAACATACGTTGTTCCCTTTGTCATTGGTATGTTACTTGCCCGAGATTCGATCGTCGGTATCCAATACCTAGTTCAATCTCGTTACCGGCAAGTCTCTTTACTCGTTCCGTAATACATCATCTCACAACTACCATATTAGTTGTAATGCTTGCAAGGCTTATGTGATGTGCATTAACGAGAGGGCCCAGAGATACCTCTCCGACAATCGGAGTGATAAAACCTAATCTCGAAATACGCCAACCCAACATGTACCATTGGAGACACCTGTAGTACTCCTTTATAATCACCCAGTTACGTTGTGACGTTTGGTAGTACCCAAAGTGTTCCTCCGGTAAACGGGAGTTGCATAATCTCATAGTTATAGGAACATGTATAAGTCATGAAGAAAGCAATAGCAACATACTAAACGATCGGGTGCTAAGCTAATGGAATGGGTCATGTCAATCAGATCATTCAACTAATGATGTGACCTCATTAATCAAATAACAACTCATTGTTCATGGTTAGGAAATATAACCATCTTTGATTAACGAGCTAGTCAAGTAGAGGCGTACTAGTGACACTTTGTTTGTCTATTTATTCACACATGTATTAGTTTCCGGTTAATACAATTCTAGCATGAATAATAAACATTTATCATGATTATAAGGAAATAAATAATAACTTTATTACTGCCTCTAGGGCATATTTCCTTCAGTCTCCCACTTGCACTAGAGTCAGTAATCTAGATTACACTGTAATGATTCTAACATGGAGCCTTGGTGCTGATCATGTTTTGCTCGTGGAAGAGGCTTAGTCAACGGGTCTGCAACATTCAGATCCGTATGTATCTTGCAAATCTCTATGTCTCCCACCTGGACTAGATCCCGGATGGAGTTGAAGCGTCTCTTGATGTGCTTGGTCCTTTTGTGAAATCTGGATTCCTTTGCCAAGGCAATTGCACCAGTATTGTCACAAAAGATTTTTCATTGGACCCGATGCACTAGGTATGACACCTAGATCGGATATGAACTCGTTCATCCAGACTCCTTTGTTTGCTGCTTCCGAAGCAGCTATGTACTCTGCTTCACATGTAGATCCCGCTACGATGCTTTGTTTAGAACTGCACCAACTGACAGCTCCACCGTTCAATGTAAACACGTATCCGGTTTGCGATTTAGAATCGTCTGGATCAGTGTCAAAGCTTGCATCAACGTAACCTTTAACGGTGAGCTCTTTGTCACCTCCATATACGAGAAACATATCCTTAGTCCTTTTCAGGTATTTCAGGATGTTCTTGACCGCTGTCCAGTGATCCACTCCTGGATTACTTTGGTACCTCATTGCTAAACTTATAGCAAGGCACACATCAGGTCTGGTACACAGCATTGCATACATGATAGAGCCTATGGTTGAAGCATAGGGAACATCTTTCATTTTCTCTCTATCTTCTGCAGTGGTCGGGCATTGAGTCTGACTCAACTTCACACCTTGTAACACAGGCAAGAACCCTTTCTTTGCTTGATCCATTTTGAACTTTTTCAAAATCTTGTCAAGGTATGTGCTTTGTGAAAGTCCAATTAAGCGTCTTGATCTATCTCTATAGATCTTTATGCCTAATATGTAAGCAGCTTCACCGAGGTCTTTCATTGAAAAACTCTTATTCAAGTATCCCTTTATGCTATCCAGAAATTCTATATCATTTCCAATCAATAATATGTCATCCACATATAATATCAGAAATGCTACAGAGCTCCCACTCACTTTCTTGTAAATACAGGCTTCTCTGAAAGTCTGTATAAACCCAAATGCTTTAATCACACTATCAAAGCGTTTATTCCAACTCCGAGTGGCTTGCACCAGTCCATAAATGGATCGCTGGAGCTTGCACACTTTGTTAGCTCCCTTTGGATCAACAAAACCTTCTGGTTGCTTCATATACAACTCTTCTTCTAGAAATCCATTCAGGAATGCAGTTTTGACATCCATCTGCCAAATTTCATAATTATAAAATACGGCAATTGCTAACATGATTCGGACAGACTTAAGCATCGCTACGGGTGAGAAGGTCTCATCGTAGTCAACCCCTTGAACTTGTCGAAAACCTTTTGCGACAAGTCGAGCTTTATAGACAGTAACATTACCGTCAGCGTCAGTCTTTTTCTTGAAGATCCATTTATTCTCAATTGCTTGCCGATCATCGGGCAAGTCAACCAAAGTCCATACTTTGTTCTCATACATGGATCTCATCTCAGATTTCATGGCTTCAAGCCACTTTGCGGAATCCGGGCTCACCATCGCTTCTTCATAGTTCGTAGGTTCATCATGATCTAGTAGCATGACTTCCAGAACTGAATTACCGTACTACTCTGGTGCGGATCTTACTCTGGTTGATCTACGAGGTTCAGTAGTATCTTGTTCTGAAGTTTCATGATCATTATTATTAACTTCCTCACTTATTGGTGTAGGTGTCGCAGAAACAGTTTTCTGTGATGTACTATTTTCCAACAAGGGAGCAGGTACAGTTACCTCGTCAAGTTCTACTTTCCTCCCACTCACTTCTTTCGAGAGAAACTCCTTCTCAAGAAAGTTTCCGAATTTAGCAACAAAAGTCTTGCCTTCGGATCTGTGATAGAAGGTGTATCCAATAGTTTCCTTTGAATATCCTATGAAGACACATTTCTCCGATTTGGGTTCGAGCTTATCAGGTTGAAGCTTTTTCACATAAGCATCGCAGCCCAAAACTTTCAGAAACGACAACTTTGGTTTCTTGCCAAACCATAATTCATAAGGCGTCGTCTCAACGGATTTTGATGATGCCCTGTTTAACGTGAATGCGGCCGTCTCTAGAGCGTATCCCCAAAATGATAGCGGTAAATCAGTAAGAGACATCATAGATCGCACCATATCTAGTAAAGTACGATTACGACGTTCGGACACACCATTACGCTGTGGTGTTCCGGGTGGCGTGAGTTGCGAAACTATTTCACAATTTTTCAAATGTACACCAAACTCGTAACTCAAATATTCTCCTCCACGATCAGATCGTAGAAACTTTATTTTCTTGTTACGATGATTTTCCACTTCACTCTGAAATTCTTTGAACTTTTCAAATGTTTCAGACTTATGTTTCATTAAGTAGATATAACCATATCTGCTTAAATCATCTGTGAAGGTGAGAAAATAACGATATCCGCCACGAGCCTCAATATTCATCGGACCACATACATCTGTATGTATGATTTCCAACAAATCTGTTGCTCTCTCCATAGTACCGGAGAACGGTGTTTTAGTCATCTTGCCCATGAGGCACGGTTCGCAAGTACCAAGTGATTCATAATCAAGTGGTTCCAAAAGTCCATCAGTATGGAGTTTCTTCATGCGCTTTACACCGATATGACCTAAACGGCAGTGCCACAAATAAGTTGCATCATCATTATCAACTCTACATCTTTTGGCTTCAACATTATGAATATGTGTATCACTACTCTCGAGATTCAATAAGAATAGACCAGTCTTCAAGGGTGCGTGACCATAAAAGATATTACTCATATAAATAGAACAACCATTATTCTCTGATTTAAATGAATAACCGTCTCGCATCAAACAAGATCCAGATATAATGTTCATGCTTAACGCTGGCACTAAATAACAATTATTTAGGTCTAATACTAATCCCGAAGGTAGATGTAGAGGTAGCGTGCCGACCGCGATCACATCGACTTTGGAACCGTTTCCCACGCGCATCGTCACCTCGTCCTTAGCCAATCTTCGCTTAATCCGTAGCCCCTGTTTTGAGTTGCAAATATTGGCAACAGAACCAGTATCAAATACCCAGGTGCTACTGCGAGCATCAGTAAGGTAAACATCAATAACATGTATATCATATATACCTTTGTTCACCTTGCCATCCTTCTTATCCGCCAAATACTTTGGGCAGTTCCGCTTCCAGTGACCAGTCTGCTTGAAGTGGAAGCACTCAGTTTCAGGCTTAGGTCCAGACTTGGGTTTCTTCTCTTGAGCAGCAACTTGCTTGCCGTTCTTCTTGAAGTTCCCCTTCTTCTTCCCTTTGCCCTTTTTCCTGAAACTAGTGGTTTTGTTAACCATCAACACTTGATGCTCCTTTTTGATTTCTACCTCCGCAGCTTTCAGCTTTGCGAAGAGCTCGGGAATAGTCTTGTTCATCCCTTGCATATTATAGTTCATCACGAAGCTCTTGTAGATTGGTGGCAGTGATTGGAGAATTATGTCAATGACGCAATCATCTGGAAGATTAACTCCCAATTGAATCAAGTGATTATTATACCCAGACATTTTGAGTATATGCTCACTGACAGAACTGTTCTCTTCCATCTTGCAGCTATAGAACTTATTGGAGACTTCATATCTCTCAATCCGGGCATTTGCTTGAAATATTAACTTCAACTCCTGAAACATCTCATATGCTCGTCCCGATTCTAAGCCGTAAAGCATGGCACACTGAACTATCGAGTAGTCATCAGCTTTGCTCTGCCAGACATTCATAACATCTGGTGTTGCTCCAGCAGCAGGCCTGGCACCCAGCGGTGCTTCCAGGACGTAATTCTTCTGTGCAGCAATGAGGATAATCCTCAAGTTACGGACCCAGTCCGTGTAATTGCTACCATCATCTTTCAACTTTGCTTTCTAAAGGAACGCATTAAAATTCAACGGAACAACAGCACGAGCCATCTATCTACAATCAACATAAATAAGCAAGATACTATCAGGTACTAAGTTCATGATAAACTTAAGTTCAATTAATCATATTACTTAAGAACTCCCACTTAGATAGACATCCCTCTAATCCTCTAAGTGATCACGTGATCCAAATCAACTAAACCATGTCCGATCATCACGTGAGATGGAGTAGTTTCATTGGTGAACATCATTATGTTGATCATATCTACTATATGATTCACGCTCGACCTTTCGGTCTCCGTGTTCCGAGGCCATATCTGTATATGCTTGGCTCATCAAGTATAACCTGAGTATTCCGCGTGTGCAACTGTTTTGCACCCGTTGTATTTGAACGTAGAGCCTATCACACCCGATCATCACGTGGTGTCTCAGCACGAAGAACTTTCACAACGGTGCATACTCAGGGAGAACACTTCTTGATAATTTAGTGAGAGATCATCTTATAATGCTACCGTCAATCAAAGGAAGATAAGATGCATATAAAGATAAACATCACATGCAATCAATATAAGTGATATGATATGGCCATCATCATCTTGTGCCTGTGATCTCCATCTCCGAAGCACCGTCATGATCACCATCGTCACCGGCGCGACACCTTGATCTCCATCGTAGCAGCGTTGTCGTCTCGCCAATCTTATGCTTCCACGGCTACCGTTTAGTGATAAAGTAAAGCATTACATCGCGATTGCATTGCATACAATAAAGCGACAACCATATGGCTCCTGCCAGTTGCCGATAACTCGGTTACAAAACATGATCATCTCATACAATAAAATTTAGCATCATGCCTTGACCATATCACATCACAACATGCCCTGCAAAAACAAGTTAGACGTCCTCTACTTTGTTGTTGCAAGTTTTACGTGGCTGCTACGGGCTTTAAGCAAGAACCAATCTCACCTACGCATCAAAACCACAACGATAGTTTGTCAAATAGACTCCGTTTTAACCTTCGCAAGGACCGGGTGTAACCACACTCGGTTCAACTAAAGTTGGAGAGACAGTCGCCCGCAAGCCATCTATGTGCAAAGCACCTCGAGGGAACCGGTCTCGCGTAAACGTACGCGTAAGGTTGGTCCGGGTCGTCTCGTCCAACAATACCGCCGAACCAAAGTATGACATGATGGTAGGCAGTATGACTTGTATTGTCCACAACTCACTTGTGTTCTACTCGTGCAAATAACATCAAACCATAAAACCTAGGCTCTGATACCACTGTTGGGGAACGTAGTAATTTCAAAATTTTCCTACGCACACGCAAGATCATGGTGATGCATAGCAACGAGGGGAGAGTATGATCTACATACCCTTGTAGATCGCAACGGAAGCATTGACACAACGTAGAGGAAGTAGTCGTACGTCTTCTTCCCGATCCAACCGATCCAAGCACCGTTACTCCGGCACCTCCGAGTTCTTAGCACACGTACAGCTCGATGACGATCCCCGGGCTCCGATCCAGCAAAGCTTCGGGGAGGAGTTCTGTCAGCACGACGGCGTGGTGATGATCTTCATGTATTACTGACGTAGGGCTTCGCCTAAGCACTACAACGATATGATCGAGGTGGAATATGGTGGCAGGGGGCACCGCACACGGCTAAGGAACGATCTCAATGATCAACTTGTGTGTCTAGAGGTGCCCCCTGCCTCCGTATATAAAGGAGCCAAGGGGGAGAGGTGCGCCGGCCAGGAGGAGGGCGCAGGAGGAGTCCTACTCCTACCGGGAGTAGGACCCCCCCCCCCAATCCTATTCCAACTAGGATTCCCAAGGGGGAAAGAGGGAGAGGGGTGGCCGGCCACCTCTCCTAGTCCTAATAGGACTAGGGGAGGGGGGAGGCGCGCAGCCCTTATGGGCAGCCCTTTCACCTTTCCACTAAGGCCCAATAAGGCCCATATGACTCCCGAGGGGTTCCGGTAACCTCCCGGTAATCCGGTAAAATCCTGATTTCACCCGGAACACTTCCGATGTCCAAACATAGGCTTCCAATATATCAATCTTTATGTCTCGACCATTTCGAGACTCCTCGTCATGTCCGTGATCACATCCGGGACTCCGAACGACCTTCGGTACATCAAAATGCATAAACTCATAATAACTGTCATCGTAACGTTAACCGTGCGGACCCTACGGTTCGAGAACAATGTAGACATGACCGAGACACGTCTCCGGTCAATAACCAATAGCGGGACCTGGATGCCCATATTGGCTCCTACATATTCTACGAAGATCTTTATCGGTCAGACCGCATAACAACATACGTTGTTCCCTTTGTCATTGGTATGTTACTTGCCCGAGATTCGATCGTCGGTATCCAATACCTAGTTCAATCTCGTTACCGGCAAGTCTCTTTACTCGTTCCGTAATACATCATCTCACAACTACCATATTAGTTGTAATGCTTGCAAGGCTTATGTGATGTGCATTACCGAGAGGGCCCAGAGATACCTCTCCGACAATCGGAGTGATAAAACCTAATCTCGAAATACGCCAACCCAACATGTACCATTGGAGACACCTGTAGTACTCCTTTATAATCACCCAGTTACGTTGTGACGTTTGGTAGTACCCAAAGTGTTCCTCCGGTAAACGAGAGTTGCATAATCTCATAGTTATAGGAACATGTATAAGTCATGAAGCAAGCAATAGCAACATACTAAACGATCGGGTGCTAAGCTAATGGAATGGGTCATGTCAATCAGATCATTCAACTAATGATGTGACCTCGTTAATCAAATAACAACTCATTGTTCATGGTTAGGAAACATAACCATCTTTGATTAACGAGCTAGTCAAGTAGAGGCATACTAGTGACACTTTGTTTGTCTATTTATTCACACATGTATTATGTTTCCGGTTAATACAATTCTAGCATGAATAATAAACATTTATCATGATTATAAGGAAATAAATAATAACTTTATTATTGCCTCTAGGGCATATTTCCTTCAGCTGCCAACCCAAATCTAAAAGAAGGCGGACGCCGCACAGGCGGCCGACCCAAACGGACAAAAAACGAACAAAAACACCATTCGTTTGGGTCGGCCCGTTGGAGTTGCTTTTATGGGTCAGCATAACATAGGGAGCAACTAGTTAAGGAGCGCTACTTCAGGAGTCTCGCAACGATCAGCGTCACCTGGTGCGCTCTCAGTCATTCGTCACGTGTCGTGCTCTGGACGCTCCCTTCGAATTTTATCTTTTTTTTACCGCACGCGTTTTCGGCTTTTTAAACGGGGTTTTTCCGAGGGTTTTCGACGTTTTGGTTTTCCCTTGGTCTTCCTTACCTTTTCAATCAAAGAAAATATTGAAAAAAAATTGTTCCCTTGGTCTTCCTTACCGTTTTGGTTTTCGACGTTTTGGTTTTCCCTTGGTCGCGTTTTCTTTTCGTGAGAGGCACGGTTGTGCTTTCGCGAGAGTCACGGCCGTGCCTCTTGAAAAGGGAAAAACAAAACACGTTTTCTGTTTTTTTTCTTTCGCGAGAGTTATGGTTTTGTTTCCGCGAGAGGCGCGAATGTGCTTTCGCGAGAGTCACGGCCGTGCCTCTCAGAAAAGAAAAAAACGTGTTTTCTGTTTTTTCTTTTTCGCGAGAGTCACAGTTTTGCTTCTGCGAGAGGCACGGTTGTGCTTTCACGAGAGTCACCGCCGCGCCTCTCGGAAAAAACATGTTTTTTTGTTTTTTTCTTCCACGAGAGTCACGATTTTGCTTCCACGAGAGGCATGGGCGTGCCTCTTTCGGAAAGGGAAAAAACCGTGCTTCTGGTTCGGTTTTTTCACCGGTTTTTCATGAAAAAAATGTTCATCAAAATCTATCAACATGGGATCTAGTTTTAAAGATCTCGACACGAGAAATCCAATGATGAAAACGGTTCGAGATTTGAATGCATGATTTAAAAAATAAAACATTTTGAATAAATGAATCTACGAAAAAACGAAAAACTCACAGGCTGCGACAAGTGGCGCGCTGGATGTGCGCCACTTGTCACGACCAGGAAAAGTGAAGTGTTCTTTGCAACGAGTACTCCTTAATTAGACTAGTCACAATGGGAGTAACTTAACTAGTAACATCACACATTTCAATACAAAATTGTTTATGTGACAGCTAATTAATAAGAAGAGGGGGGGTTTGTGATAACTTAGAGGGTGCTTGGATACGTTTTAGTCTCATGACTAAAAGTAGTGAGACTAAAACTTACTAGCCTCACCCATGCTTGAATCCAAATACTAAAGAGACAAAAATCAAGTTAATGAGCATTTATTATCCTCCAAACCCTCCAATCCAGAACTCGGCTGTGTTAATGGAGAGGAGTTAAATGAGAAGAGAGAGAACTAATTCACATTTTAGTAGGGATACCCTTGACTAAAAAGTTTTAGTCTCAAGACTAGTTTTAGCCTCTCTTTAGTCAGGGGTGCTTGGAACTTTGGCCTCTTGAAAAGAATATTTGTAGTTAGACTAAAATAAGTCCCTTGGATCCAAGCACCCTCTTAGCTAGTTACTGTAACATCACACATTTCAAGACATAATGAGTCTATAGCCTAATAAATGAACTCTTTCATGATAACACTCATATGTTACTATCCACTATTGAGATAGTAACATAGACTAGTAACATCGGCAAATTACTACTTTATGTTATTTTACACTGTAAGCAGTAAGGCCTCTTTTGGTTCATAGGATAGGATTATCATAGGAATAGGAATTTTGTAGGAAATGAGATGTCATATATTTTATATCGTATGAGTAGGAATAGGAAATGAGATGTCATTTGATTGACACCAAGGAATTTTTTCATTGAGTCTAGGCACATTTTTATTTTCCTATAAAATGTGGAGGATAGGAACCAATCTTAAGTAGAAACTAGCAAAAGGGCCCGTGCGTTGCAACGGGAGAAAAAAATTCATAATTTCAAATGGTCATGATCACATTTCGTTGCATCACCGAGATACAACATCTCTCTCAATTTCTCGAAATCATGAACATTTTGAAATTATGAACAATTTGTTAAACTCATGCACATATTTGAAATCGCAAACAACATACTATTACAAATTTCTGAACATTTTCTACAATCAAGAACATTTTTTCAATTTATGAATATTTTTTGCTATTTACAAACATTTTTTAAAAATTGTGAACATTTTTAAGCAATTTTCCTGAACTGGCAAACATTCTATAATCGATGAAAATATTTAGAAATTGGGTGGAATAGTTATTGAATTTGACGAACTTTTTTTGATTTAGCGAACATTTTTGAAAATGCCCGTGCCTTGCAATGGAAAAAAACTATCAAGTTATACATGTGTGGTAGATATACAAATCATGTCATGATGCGATAAGACACTTTTAAAATGTAATTTCAAAAACGAACAATATGATGCTCATCAAGACTTGATTTTTTAAGGCGTCACAACAAAATATTTTGTGGCTGAGCAAACTGCATTGACGGACCCTGCCTGAGCTATACTGATAAATAAAGTGTCTCGTCTGGACTTAGCGTAGCGGTGTTTACCATAACCACTATTGTGATATGAAAATAAGCATAACTGTGTATGGAAGCAAAATAGACATTTAGTCATTTTAATATAGCTTACAAAAACAAACCCTTAGAAAGTTATGTCAATTTTGTTGGGTTCAGCGTTGTACAAAACACGGAAACCATTTTTTACCCAACGCAAAAGACTAAATAAAATCATAAAACGAGCTATATAGATCTCCTAATAAAACCTTTATGGAACCTACAATTAGTTTTGTTCATTATTTACGGATGTGTTTTAATTTTTGTGAACATTTTCTAAAAGCTGATGGACATGATTTTTAAATTCCTGAATATGCTTTGAATATTGGCTCATTTAAAAAAATCATGAACATTTTTTATTTCATGAAATCATTAGAAATCGTGATTTGTTTATAATTTGTGAGCAATTTTTTAAGTCATGAACATTTTTTGATTTTTAGAATATTTTTTAAATTCACAAACAGTTTACCATTTTCCTACTTTTTTTCAGAACTCGCAATTGTTTGATATTTTGGAAATCCGAAATTAATTTTGAGATAAAAAACCAAAATAGAAATAAAAGAGTAAAAAGAAATAAAAAATAGGGGGCGCCATCAATCCGAAATTTATTTTTAGGGAAAAAACAAAATAGAAATAAAAAAAGATATAGAAAACAGGGGGCGCCACGACCCGCACATGGGCTGGCCCATTACTGCGCTTGGTAAAAAAGAAAGAGAAAAAGCGTGAGAACCAGGGATCAAACCCTGGTCTCCTGTGTGGAGCATCGTTACCTCAGCCATCGCACTGCTCATGCATTGGTGCTATTATATCGTATCCACCTTTAATAACAGAACCCTGGAGCGATATTAGAAATTAAAAACGAATCGTTTTTGCCACTTACGGGTGGCATTGGTGGGTAATTATTGCCAACTTCGAGGGTTGTTTTTATGACGTACCACCAGAAGCGATGCGTGGTTTATTAGTAGGTAAAGATAAAGATAAAGATAAAGATAAAGAGGTAAAGATAGGAATCTATTCCTATGAACCAAATGACTCTAAATGAAAAAATTCTATAAGAATCCAATTCCTATAAAATTCCTCCAAACTAAAGGAGGCCTAGTGATTTCGGCATAACTTCCAAACAAACAAAGCCCAATCAATTGAAACCGAACCCGACCGAGGACGAACCTGAAGTCTGATGGTCTGACCCAAACCGAGACATCGCCACGACGCGAACGCAGACTCAACCAACTCGTGCGAGGATGGCGCACGCTCTCGCCCGGGCGCTCCGCTCGCTGCTCGCCAGATGCTCGACCAAATGTCCCTGCGCCGCCGTCGCTGCCGCTTCCTCGTCCTGCCTCCGCAGCGCCGTTCCGCGCGCTTCCTACGCCGCCTGCCCCAAGAGCATCCTTCCTTCTTCATGCGGGGGGGCCGTACCTGCGGCGCAGACGCGCTTCCTGGCGAGTACAGCGGGCCCTGGCCCAGGCGACGAGGGCTCGGGGGAGGAGGAGGAGGATTGTATGGCGGAGTGGGAAGAGGATGAAGACGAAGGGGCCGATGCTGAGGTATTTCGGCTCCGCCTGGAGCACGCTCGCCCAAATGCTGTCCTGCCTGCTCTTGACTCCTTGCTACGTTTCAGATCGGTGATGGCGGCGACGGCGGCGGCGTCGCCCTGCGGGACGTCAAGTGGGGCGCGCGTGCTCTTGCGGCGGCCGAGGAGGTTCTTGGCGAGCACTTTGGCGATGACATTACCATGTTCGCCTTCAAGGTGTCGCCCAAGGGATACGTCTACGTGCGGCTGGACAAGCTCACCAACAGGTTCGTGAGCTTACAACTGTCTGTCTAGTTGGATGCAGGCATCGCTTGCTGGCTTTCATTTTCTCACTGTAATGGTGCACTTGCACATGAACAAATTAGATTGTCGGTGTAAAATCACATCAGTGAACGAATTGTCTGCTGAACTGGTCATCCAATGCAGTTGCCTCAAGGCTGAATTAATGTGAAATCCAGTCACATCTCACAGCTAGCTCTGTAGAGTTCAGCCACAAGTCATGTTCGGCTTCTCTTTGGTCGAAATGCGGGTTATAAGTCATGTTCGGCTTCTCTTTGGTCGAAATGCGGGTTATTTTACTTTCCCGATATTGATATGATTGAGTGTGGCTTTTCTAAGCAAAGAGCTGTACCTACAAACACTCGTGGTTTTGATATTCATACTTTACTGAAAACCTGAAAACATTTTCTCCATATTGAATTACTTAGGATATGGGTACCCTTGTAGTGAAAATCCGTGGTTGTATGCTGTGCTATCAATGAGAAACAAAAGATAATGGTACAGGCAAGCATATGTCGTATTTGGTGTCCTTTGGCAGAAATTTAAAAGCGATGACGTTCTGGCAATTGTGCGTTTCACATAATCTGCAGTAACCCCTTTAATTTTGTGCATTGTCATTCCACCATGACGTATGTTATGACCGGCCAGGTCTATGGCCGTCGGGGGCCCACTGGGCAGGCTTAAGGCCCAAGTTATCTTAGTTTATTTTCAGATTATGGTTATATATACAAGTTGTAAGACTATTTTGAGAATCAAGCAATAAGACTATTCTATTGCCCGGCTCCCAGAGGAGCCGGAACCCTAAACCCTAGCCGTCTCTCTCCTGCGCCGCCGCCGCTCAGCCGCAATGACGGCGCCTCGCTGCCGGCCGCCGCGCTCCAGCCCTCGCCCTGCTCCCTCCTTTCCCTATAATCTCCGCCCTAGAACCCTAGCTCCTAACACCTTGGTATCAACCAGCTCTGGTTCGACCATGTCATCCTCACCACCATCGCCGTCGCTGCCCATGATCACCACCGCCGCCGCATCCACAACCACCACCACCGCCGCGTCAGCGCCCCTCGCCACGGGGCCGCTGGTCCTCCCGTCCGCGCCGCTGGACCTCGTCCCCGGCGCGTCACCCGGCCATCCGCCGGCCCCCATCACCGCTACGCCGCCATCAACCCTACCGGCCAACTACACCCCGGAGGTCATGGCGGGGGTCCTCAACGACTTGGTCGTTGCGGTCCAGGGCATCCGGCTCTTCCTGGCCAGCCCGTACGGACCGCCACAGCCGCCCCCGCCGCCTGCGCCCTCCGGGCCGCCG
>NC_057797.1:380335347-380358612 GCF_018294505.1 Triticum aestivum
CGCCGGCCCCCACGCCGTCCCCACCGCCTAGCGCCGGCCTGAGTCAGGGCCCTTCCGGGGGGCTTCCGATCCAGCAGGTGCGGTTTCCGCCGTCGCCCTCTCCGATTCCGGCTTGGCTCACCGGAACGTCGCCACCGCCGGTCTACACGGAGGCCGGAGATCCGTCGGTGCCCACCCTACAGTTCGGCGCACCGTCCTCGGCTCTTCGCATCGACGAACCGGTGGGCGCTGGCGCATCCACCCCGACACCACCTCGCTTCGCCCGGATCGACTTTGCCACGTATGATGGCTCGGAGGACCCGCTTAACTGGTTAAACCAGTGTGATCAGTTCTTCCGGGGGCAGTGCACACCGGCGTCCGAGCGCACTTGGCTCGCGTCATACCACCTCCGGGGTGCCGCCCAGACATGGTACTACGCCCTCGAGCAGGACGAGGGCGGCATGCCCCCCTGGGATCGTTTCCGCGAGCTGTGTCTCCTTCGCTTCGGACCACCACGGCGCGGCAGCCGCTTGTCCGAGCTGGGCCGCCTACCCTTCACCTCCACGGTCCAGGATTTCGCCAACCGCTTCCAGGCTCTGGCGTGTCACGCACCGGGGGTGACGGCACTACAGCGGGCTGAGCTCTTCGTCGGGGGCCTTCCCGACCACATCCGTGTGGACATCGAAATGAAGGGACCCCAGGACCTGCAGACGGCCATGTACTACGCTCGGGCTTTCGAGCAGCGCGCCCAGGCCTTAACACGGCCCGCACCACCTCGGGGGAGCCGAGTGCCTCCACGTCCATCGCCGGCCGCGCTAGCTCCTTCAGCCGCCTCACCGGCGGCCACTCCGGCCACGACGCGGCCCTTCCGGCGCCTCTCGCAGGCCGAGCAGCTCGAGCGCCGCCGCCTGGGGCTGTGCTTTAACTGTGATGCGCCCTATGCCCCGGGCCATGTCTGCCCACGCCTCTTCTACTTGGAGACAGTCGACGAGACAGAGGACGCTACCACCGACGATGGACTCGGCGACCCAGCCGCCGCCGAGGTCGCGCCGGCACCCGCGCCCGCGCCGGCTACGGCCCTTGTCGTCTCCCTCCACGCATTGGCCGGCATCCGCAATGAGCGGACTATGCTTATCCCGGTCACAATCCACGGCGAGACTCTGGTGGCTCTCTTGGACACAGGATCTACACATAACTTCCTACCGGAGGCTACTATGCGGCGCCTTGCACTACAGCCTTCGGGAGGGGAGCAGCTGCGGGTCACTGTCGCTAATGGCGACCGCCTCCGATGCCATGGGCTCGCTCGGGACGTTCCCATTACTATCGGCAACGAACACTTCACCATCACGTGTGCCGGCATCGACTTGGGCTGCTTCGACTTCATCCTCGGCGTCGACTTTTTGCGGACACTCGGTCCCATCCTTTGGGACTTCGACGCCCTGACAATGACCTTCTGGCGCCTCGGCCGCCGCATCCGGTGGGAAGGCGTTGGCGGCACCCCGGCGTCACCCCCACTCCAGCTAGCCGCGGCCACCACGGAGGCCGAGCATCCGCTGCTGGATCACCTCCTGCAGCAACACGGTGATCTTTTTGGGGAACCCCAGGGCCTTCCGCCGGCCCAGGTCTACGACCACCGTATTCATCTCCTGCCGGGCTCGGCTCCGGTGGCAGTACGGCCCTACCGGTACCCTCAGTTGCAGAAGGACGAGTTGGAGCGGCAGTGCGCCATCATGCTTGCCGCGGGCATTATCCGGATATCTACATCACCCTTTACGGCGCCGGTCCTCCTCGTCCGCAAGTCGGACGGCACTTGGCGTTTCTGCATCGACTACCTCGGCCTTAATGCTCTCACACTTAAGGATAAGTTTCCTATTCCGGTGGTCGATGAACTCCTGGATGAGCTACATGGGGCGCGCTTCTTCACCAAACTGGACCTCCGGTCAGGGTATCATCAGGTGCGCATGCATCCCGACGACATCGCCAAGACGGCGTTCCGGACCCATCACGGCCACTTCGAGTTCTTGGTGATGCCCTTTGGCCTCTCCAACGCCCCGGCAACATTTCAGGCCTTGATGAACGATGTCCTCCGGCCCTACTTACGTCGGTTTGTGCTCGTTTTCTTTGATGACATTCTTATCTACAGCGCCTCCTGGGCGGAGCACCTCCAACATGTGGCCATCGTCTTCAACGAGCTTCGGGCACATCATCTTCATCTTAAGCGCTCGAAGTGCTCGTTCGGGACACCTTCGGTCGCTTACCTCGGCCACGTCATCTCGGCCGAGGGTGTGGCCATGGACGCAGACAAGGTGGCGGCCGTCGCCGCCTGGCCAATTCCGCAGTCTCCGCGGGCTCTTCGCGGGTTCCTTGGTCTTGCCGGGTACTACCGGAAGTTCATCCGGGAGTTTGGCCTCATCGCGGCCCCGCTCACGCGTCTCCTCCGTCGCGACGCCTTCTCTTGGGATGAGGAGGCCACTTCTGCATTCGAGGCCCTCAAGGGGGCCCTCACGACGGGACCCGTACTGCAGATGCCGGACTTCGACCTTTCCTTCACCGTCGACTGCGACGCCTCCGGTGCGGGGTTTGGTGTGGTCCTGCACCAAGGCGATGGACCCCTCGCCTTCTTCAGCCGCCCCTTTGCTGCTCGCCATCTTAAGTTGGCGGCGTATGAGCGTGAGCTCATTGGGTTGGTGCAGGCAGTACGCCATTGGCGGCCCTATCTTTGGGGCCGTTCCTTTCGGATCCGCACGGACCACTACAGCCTCAAGTTCATGCTGGATCAGAGGCTCTCGACGGTTCCCCAACACCAGTGGATCAGTAAACTATTTGGCTTTGATTTCACCGTCGAGTACCGGCCAGGTCGCCTCAACACCGTTGCCGACGCCCTGTCGCGGCGTGACGCCGATGTGGACGACGGTGCGGCGGAAGGGGCAGCCTTCTGCATAATCACCGGGCCCTCTTTCGCCCTCTACGCCGACATCCGCCGGGCGACCGTTGCCGCGGCCGACGCCCTCCTCCTGCAGCAGCAGCTGGCGGCGGGCGAGCTGGAGGAGCCGTGGCGTCTAGCCGACGGCCTGCTTCTCCACGGACGCCGCGTCTTCGTTCCAGCACACGACGATCTTCGTCAGCAGGTGCTGCGTCTCGCCCACTCGGCGGACCATGAGGGAGTGCAGAAGACGCTCCATCGCCTCCGCGCCGACTTCTACATTCCAGGTGATCGTGCCCTGGTCCGTGACTGGGTACGGTCTTGTGTGACGTGCCAGCGCAACAAAACGGAGACACTGCGGCCAGCTGGTAGGCTTCAGCCCTTGGAGGTCCCATCTCAGGTTTGGGCGGACATCTCCATGGACTTCATCGAGGGCCTTCCCAAGGTGGGCGGCAAATCCGTCATTCTCACGGTGGTCGACCACTTCTCCAAGTATGCTCATTTCATCGCCCTTGGCCATCCATATTCAGCGGCATCTGTCGCGCGGGCCTTCTTCGATGGCATTGTCCGTCTCCACGGGTTCCCTTCTTCGATCGTCAGTGATCGGGATCCTGTGTTCACGGGCCATGTATGGCGCGACCTCTTCCGACTGGCGGGCGTGAAGCTCCGCCTGAGTACCGCCTTCCACCCTCAGACGGACGGCCAGTCTGAGATCGTTAACAAGGTGATTGCCATGTATTTGCGTTGTGTTACAGGTGATCGCCCTCGCGCATGGGTGGACTGGCTCTCGTGGGCGGAGTACTGCTACAACACCTCTTACCACTCCGCCCTCCGTGCGACGCCCTTTGAGGTGGTGTATGGCCGGCCGCCCCCGCCGATTCTGCCGGTTGACCCGGCCTCGGCGCGGACCGAGGCAGCTGGGGCTCTTCTGAGGAGCCGTGATGAGATGCTCGCGGAGGTCCAGCAACGACTTCTCCAGGCCAGCAGTTGGCCAAACGATACTATGATGGCCACCATCGCGAGGCGGAGTTCGCGGTGGGTGATTGGGTCTGGCTGCGTCTACTTCACCGCTCTATGCAGTCGTTGGACCCACGCGCGAGGAAGAAGCTCGGTCCTCGCTATGCCGGTCCCTTTGCTATCCTCGAACGCATTGGCAAAGTGGCGTACCGTCTTCAGCTTCCGGCAGGCGCACGGATCCATGATGTCTTCCATGTCGGGCTGCTCAAGCCATTCCGCGGCGATCCACCCGCGGCACCGCCGGCGCTTCCGCCGATCACGGACGGGCGTCTCCTTTCTGCACCGGAGAAGGCGCTGAAGGCTCAGCTGCGCCGCGGCTCCTGGTACGTATTGATTCGGCGGGCTGGGCTACCAGAGGAGGATGCTACTTGGGAACAACACGTGGAGTTCCGCCAGCACTACTCCGACTTTCAGCTCGAGGACGAGCTGTTTGCGCAGGCGGGGAGAGATGTTATGACCGGCTAGGTCTATGGCCGTCGGGGGCCCACTGGGCAGGCTTAAGGCCCAAGTTATCTTAGTTTATTTTCAGATTATGGTTATATATACAAGTTGTAAGACTATTTTGAGAATCAAGCAATAAGACTATTCTATTGCCCGGCTCCCAGAGGAGCCGGAACCCTAAACCCTAGCCGTCTCTCTCCTGCGCCGCCGCCGCTCAGCCGCAAGGACGGCGCCTCGCCGCCGGCCGCCGTGCTCCAGCCCTCGCCCTGCTCCCTCCTTTCCCTATAATCTCCGCCCTAGAACCCTAGCTCCTAACAACGTACCATGACAATATAGGTAGCTCCTCTTTCTTTTCGTTCAGAGTTCAGTCTCCGATTTTTCGCCTGCACCATGACGTTTGTAAGCTTAGACATTTCAAATTATTTTTAGGATATCAAGTAGTACCCACTTTTCTGTCTCGTGTCTGTTCACTTAGACTAGTTAAAAAAAATCATGTCAAAATGCCTATGGCTATCACCTACTGGTTATTGTAGATGGTTGCAGCCTGTCTTCAGCGTTGTGCCTTGCTTTGTTAGTTATCTTGAATGTTGAGTAGATTGATACCACCAAAATGTTCTCTCCATCTAAACTGATCTGAATAGGCTGTTTATATTGAAATTGAAATGGGCAAAATGGCAATCTTATTTCCTTCCCCGTGTGAGAAATTTGTACAGGTATGGGTGCCCGGGTATAGAGGAAATAGAGAATTTCAATAGACTCTATAAGCAGAAATTGGATGAGATAATTGAAAGAGGCGAAATACCCCTCGACCTGGCTCTTGAGGCAAGTCAGCCTGCCAAAATTTCTTACACAATGGTTGCTCCTGAATTTCGTAACCACTTACAAAGAATTAATCTTGTGTTTCAGATCTCATCACCAGGAGCAGAGCGACTTCTGAAGGTGCCGGATGATCTGGATCGCTTCAAAGATATGGCAATGAGGGTACAATACCATGCTGAAGGTGATGGCCTTGTTTCGGATCAGATGGATGGTATCTTCATGCTTGAGTCAGTAGACATTCAGGCAGAACACTGTGTTTGGAAGCTTGCGGACGTCAACGAGAACCGAGCTGGGAAAGGGAGGCCGTTGAACAGGAAACAGAAAGATTGGAGGCTGCAAACCTCATTTGATGCAGTGATGAAGGCAACCCTGTACTTGGACTGAAAACATTAGAAAGATCAACAACTTGATAATAGTAGTCTGGTTAGAGCTGTAAGTGATGTGATGAACATCATGTAACACTGGCAAAAGCTTGTTCATTTTGGGAACTGCATCCCGGGATTCTGGAGCAAGATATCTGATAACTGCCAGAACACATAATAGTGTGACGTTATGTTTCAGGGCCTCTTTGATTTGCAGGATTCTCAAAATGTGATTGGAATGTCATGCTCATCTCAATCCTACAGGATTTGGGGTTGTTTGATTGCATTTATAGGAAAAACAAAGGATTGTTCCAAAGAGTTTGATTGAATGCTAGAAATCGTATGGGAAGTAGTAAAAAAATCATTGGAAAAAATTCCAATAGGATTCAATCCTATGAATCAAACAATAACATAGGAAAAATTCTGAAGGATTTTAATCCTCCAAAAATTCTGAAGGAGCCCTTAGTGTTTGATGTAAACTTCACAGTATCATTCTTCTCATGATCATGCAGTAGCGAGGGAGTGTGCTGGCAGTTCACGTCTGCATTCAAAGATGTTCTCATGCAAAACGTTCGTTGGTACATTTGGTACTCCCTCCATATATAAATATAAGAGCATTTAGATCACTACAGCATCAGATAAAAGTAAAACAGGATCTATCCATCTCCACAACACTCGACAGTAAGTGTTGAAGGTTTTATTTATCCGTACATTATTTGCCTATCCCCTCGGACAGGCAAGAGAGGATAGCTTTTTATTCGGTTGCCAAGTTTGGAACATCAGATCGAAACAAACCGCGCATGCCATTACACTCCGCGCCTGCTCTTCTTCTTGAGAAATCTTGCCGGGCTGAAGGGCACAAGATCAACAATCTTGGCCTGCCCATCAAGGATGAGCTCGGCGAGTGCTGCACCGGTAGCAGGAGCATTGAGGATGCCCCAGCAGCTGTGCCCGGTTGCAACGTAGCATCCCTTCACCCCAGGCATCTCCCCGATGACCGGCAGCCCGTCATTGGTGCACGGGAGGTAGCAGGCCTGTTCCGCGACTACCTCTGCGCCCTCCTCTGTCTTCAGTTGGCTGGACACCCTCCCAGCGATCTTGTGAAGCATTGCAATGGAGTCCGGCTCCCCGTCAATCGCTGCCGGATCATCTGGAACATCCTCGTCCTTGCTCATTCCGCAAATGTACACCTCCCCTGTTCAAGGACAAACAGCAACAACTAGATGTTTAAACATGGGTGCCGTTCAGTTTGATGCACACATACTTCAGCTTGAAGAACTGCATACCCGTGGGCCGCGGGTAGACCTCCGGGTCGAGCATCTTGGCGCCGGGCTCCGGCTGGTAGCTCAGGAACAGGCAGTGCGGCGTGATCTTGTCGGGGTTGCGCGGCCGGAGCACGATGCTGTGCGCCTTGAGCCCGGACACGTCGAACACCTCTATGACCATCTCGAAACGCCCAGACCAAGGGCCGAGCGCGAGCACCACGGCATCCGCGTCCACCACGCCGCGCCCCTTCACCGCGACGCCAACGACACACCCTTCGCCGACCACCACGCGCTCCACCTCGCCGATGACCACCTCGGCGCCGGACGCGGCGAGGACGGCCTTGGTGAAGAGGCCCGGATGGACCTGCGCGGTGGTGTCCGGAGTTCCGAGCTGGCGCGGCGGCGCGGCGGAGGCGGAGGGGTCGACCCAGGAAGGGAGGAGCGGGTGGGGTGAGAGGGGCTCGGCGGGCTGAGAGGGGAGGCAGATGGAGAGGGTGTGGACGGGGCGGAAGCCGTACGCGTTGGCGCCGTCGAGGGCAGCGGCGAGGCGGTGGTGGAGACCGAAGGATGCGCGCGCCAGCGCCGAGAGTGCGGGGGTGGAGTCGCTCCAGTCGAGGGCGAGGAAGCCGCCCGCCTTGCCTGAGGCAGCGCAAGCGGGGGAGGACTTCTCGATGAGGGTCGGCACGGTGGGGGAGGCGGGGTGGGTGGAGAGGAAATAGGCCGTGCAAGCGCCGACAACGCCACCGCCGCAGACGACCACGCGGCGGGGCGGCGGGGCTGGCGCGCTGGCCATGATGTCGTCGGTCTCCGGATTTGGAGCTGCGGGTGTGTTGAACGGGAGGTGGAATAAAGTCGCGAAAACTCAATCCCCTTTGCAAACCTTCATTTCTATACTACTTCCACTATGTGCTTAGAGCATCTCCAACCGCCGCCGAATGCGTCACGCGCTAAAAATTAGTTTGTCGCCGTTCATCGTTTGGTTTGGCGCGGCAGGTAGCGCTGGTTCCAGCAGCGGTGCTAAAATGCAGCACGCGCAGCTCCAACAACGCGCAAAAATGCAGCGCACGACTCTCGCACAAACAACATATGCATTACAAACACAAGCAAAAAATCAAATACAAACAGATAAATCAATAATAAATAGTTTAATTTCGTTATTACAACTCAAGCAAACAGTTTATCGTTTAATACAACAAATAGTGTAATAACACAACAAATAGTTCAACAATACAACATCGAACGCACAAATCATGATGCTCTTTGTCGTTCATTCCATGCCCACCACTCCTCAATGAGATTCTTCTAAGGATCATCATGTGCTGCGGTACATCGAATGGCATGATAGGAGGCAATAAAACGGGCCACCCTTTCAGCCCCCCGTCACACTCGCACGGGATGTCTCAGGAGTTCATACTGAGAGTAGTCTACATCTTGGCCACGCTCATTCTCGATGATCATATTGTGCATGATCACACAAACGTGCATGATGTACCAAAGCATTTTTTGATCCCAAAATCGAGCTGGTCCTCTCACAATAGAAAATTGGGCTTGCAAAATCCCAAAAGCTCTCTCCACATCTTTTCTAGCCGTCGCTTGAGCATTGTGGAAATCAAGACTTTTCTTACCTTCCGGCTTTTTCAACGGCTTCACAAGTGTTTGCCACTTTGGATAGATGTCATCCGCAAGATAATAACCATAGTTGAATGTACAACCATTTGCTACAAACTGCACCGGTGGCAAATCACCATTTGCAATCTTATTCATCAGTGGTGACCGGTTGACAACATTGATGTAATTCAAAGATTCAGGCATTCCAAAGAATGCATGCTAAATCCAAGTCTCTTGATCGGCCACCGCTTTAAGGATTATAGTGGAACCCTTTTTTTTACCGTGGAATTGCCCATGTCATGCCTTTGGACAATTCTTCCAACTCCAATGCATGCAATCTATTGAGCCAAGCATACCTAGGAAGCCGCAAGCTTTGTTCATCTCCAATAGCCTTGCGGCATCTTCATCACTGGGAGATCTCAAATCCTCCTGGCCAAACACTTGGACAATTCCGACTGCGAAGCGCTTGACACACATGATGGCTTGTCTCTCACTCATAGCCAAGTGATCATCAACTAGATCAGCCGGGATACCGTATGCCAACATACGCAAAGCGGATGTCACCTTCTGAAAGGTGCTATGCCCGAACTCTCCGGCGGCATTCCTCCTTTGCTGAAAAAACCGGTCATGGCTCGCTAGTTTCTTTGCAATGCGCCTGAACAACTCGGTGCTCATCCTAAACCGGCGACGAAAGTACGACTCCGGGTATGTGGGATTCTCCACAAAATAATGCATGATCAATCTGTTGTGGGCATCGATCCTATCCCTCCAAATTTTCTGCTGACCCATAACCGAACCACCGTGCTTCGGTTTTTTATGGATGTGCATAGCTAGGATCATTGCAAGATCCTCCTCCTCTTCCATATCAAATTCTTCTTCGGAAGAATCATACAACGAACTCATCTACAATGTTGAATACTAGGCTATAAAAACTACAATCAACATGCACCAAATTCATGAAGTTGAGCAATACATACCTTGCGGGCGTTTTTTCGAACACCTTGCGGGCGTCGAGCGGCAGCAAGCGGCCGCACGCTGTTCGTCGGAGGACCACCGCGCGCGAGGGCGGCGGTGACTAGATGGAGGCGGAGGAAGCCGCCGTGGCGCGGGGATAGGCCGGGGAAGCACCGGAACGGTAGTCGGGCGGCGCGGGCGACGGCGGCACCGCGGATGGATGTGGTGGGTGGAGTTGCGAGCGAGTGCTCGAGAGTCCAACACACGGGAGTGGGCGCAGCAAATAAGCGGCGCGCGATGGCGTTTCGGCCCGCGTGCTGAACTAGATATGCCGCGCGCGCGATTTTTGCGCCTCCGCTGGAGCGCCCAGACCGGTAGCGCGCGCAAAAAAACACTAATTTTTCAGCGCGGCGGCTATATAGAGCGGCTGTTGGAGATGGCCATTTTTTTACGCGTAGCATGGCGAAGGCTCCAGCGGCCGCTGCAAAAGATGACGCGCGAGCAGCCCCAGCAGGCGCGGTAAATATACGATGCTCGTGCCCAACACAAACAACATTTCACACTCAAAATAGAACCAAGAAGATCAAACACATAAAAAATAAATCAACAATAAATAGTTCAATTTATCACTATTAGAAAGGATGGAGAGGGATTGGCGGATTATGATAGATGTATTATTGAGCCTCGAGGGTGAGTATATATTGAGTACATGACTTGGAGGGCAAGAAGCCTCTTCTGGAGATAAGGTAGGAGATGGATTACAAATCCTAGAATACAAAATACATGTAACCCAAATATATCTCTAACATCCACCCGCAGTCGTAGCGGTAGCATCGCAGACAACAGGAGCGGCGCGGATAGTCAGACTGGAGAGAATAGTAGCCTACAGGCTGACATCCCCTCGCAGTCGGAGCGGGAGCGTTGTGGACGGTGTCACGTTGCGGCCGCGTTGACTGTAGAGGAAGCCAGCGAGTTGCTCAAGCGAGGTGATATCCCATTGTGCCGTTGTCGAGATAGCCGAGGGCGTGGGGTGGTGTAGTCGTGGTCGAGGTAGCCGTGCGAAGAACGCTATGATCCATGCCGAGTCGGGGTAGCCAGTGTCGAGGAAGTAGCCGTGGAGCCGCGGACGCAAGTAGACGCCGAGTTAGTCAAGGGCTCAGTGGTGTCGAAGTAGTGGTGCGCCTAGGAAGAAGACGTTGTTGACGACACACCGCATCGGGTTTGCCACGCTCGGGGACACATCGTGGACGTAGGCACGCATCGGCGTTGCCAGCATCCGAAATGCATAGACGGACGAAGACGAAGTTGATGAAGCGCTGCATCAGGCTTGCCAGGCTCGGGGACACATCATGGACGAAGGCACGTATCGGTGTTGCTAGCACCGGGCATGCGTAGATGAGGGACCTGCATGAGTTGTACGCCATGTCGAGGAGTCAGAGGGGGCTAGCAGAGAAAAACTCAACGACGGTTACGGCGACAAGCGGCGCGGGGCCAATGTCGCCAACGATGGTCGGAGTAGACGAAGTGGCCGGGAAGATCATAGCGACGCCGACGACGAGCTGGTGCTGGATGAAGACGAAGGAGTGGACTAGCGGCGGGGCTCGAGTGAGCGAGCTACAGCGGCGCTGAAGAAGAGCGGTGGCCGCGGCGGCGGCTTGGTTAGGAGCGCGGAGGCGATACTAGAAGTAGGTGAGGAGAACCCAACAGTTTGACAAAGACCGGCGAGGACAGTGGCGTTCCCGCGCCAAGGGAGGCGGCGCGACGCATACCACGTAAAGTCGACGCACAGGGATGGTGGAGTGGACCGCGGGCCTCGGCTGTCGGTGTTCTGGGAACCAGGGTACCCAGACTTGCCTGCCTGCGGCCCATGGCATGGCTCCTTCGACGGCCTGGTACGATCCATCTACAAGACCGACAAGACAAGACCCTCGCGAGTGACCAAGCCTCGCAAGGTGGATGGCACCAAGACCTCCCGAAGGAGCGGCCTCCCCAGGCAGCCTCTCGAGAAGCGGAGATTTCTATGGAGGTACCCAGCCTCATGAGGCAACGATGACGCTGCGGTTTCCTATTTGGTGCTAAGGAGGCAATGACAGACGTGGGTTTCCGAGGAATCTGGCAAAGGTTTCCATTCCAGTGCAACGAGACCAAGACCACCAGCACGGCATGACGGATGTCACCCCCAAGTCCACCGCCGCGTCATGACTAGAAGCTTTGCATGCGAAGACCACCTTTCGTCAAGATAAGATGTACTACTTGTCCCCTTTCAAATTGGCCACTGTGGGATCCCTTCCCGACTATGTTTTTGGAGAAAGAGGACCGAGGCCACTATAAATATAGGTTAGCCACCATCATAGGGGGGATCCGATCCAAGGCTGGTCGACTCATTCCTCACCCTAACCTCGCGAGGCTGTTCATCCCTTGTACCAGTTCATCCCCAACCCCTTGTGAGGCCAATCCACCATAAAGTAGGAGTAGGGTCTTACACCGCAAGGTGGCCCAAACCTCGGTAAATTGCCGTGTTCATCTTCTTCCTTGCTTATGCGAATCGGGCTAGGCTGTGGGGCGACAAGCTTGTAGGCTGGATAGGTTGAGTTCTTCGCACACGCCCCAGAGTTTGAACCTTTCTCGGGTCTGCGGAGCCCTGAATCCGACATTTGGTGCGCCATGTAGGGGCGTGTCGAAGGCTGCTTCTCTGCCGACCGCGCTTCACCCTCACTCCGTGGCGCCGGCGCCCCACATTGTTGCATCCATCCTCGACGGGTCGCAGGCGCTAGCCTTGGCCTGCCACATCAAGTAGCTTCTTCATTGGGTGGGAGCTGCTCGGCCGCGGCAGTTGACTCCCACAAGCCACGCAGCGCCGCAGGTCGGCATCACCTTCGACTCCAGGGATCACCCCAAGATCATGGTTGGCGCCGGCGCGCTCCCCATGTTGTGCACGCCCACCATCAACAATATCGCGGTGACCAGCACCCTCATCGACGGTGTTGCTGGCCTCAATGTCCTCTCCGTGGAAGCCTTCGACTTGCTTCAAGTGCCTTACGACTAGCTCACCCCCACCAAGCCCTTCTCAGGGGTGGGCGACGGCTCCACTGTCCCCCTGGGGCAGATCCGCCTTCCTGTCACCTTCGGCACGCGCTACAACTACCGCATCGAACTCATCGACTTCGACGTTGCCCGCATCGACCTCCCATACAACACCATCCTTGGTATCTGGCCCTTGCCAAGTTCATGGCGGCAACGCACCCCGGCTACAACGTCATCAAGGTGCCTGGAAGTAGTGGCACCATCACCGTGGCGGGGGACACCAAGGATGCACTCCTGGCCCTCAAGCTCGCTTTCAAGGCCACGACAGCCACACGATCAGGCGTTGAAGACGCTCCGGAGATCCCGGAGGCCGCACCGGCAAGGAAGAAACAATTGTTCTCTCAAGACTGGGCCCTCAGGACCCATTCCCTCTTCCACACATCGACTAGATCGTTCATTCCACCGCCGAGTGCGACTTGCTATGCTTCCTGGACGCCTTCTCGGGCTACCACCAGATCAAGATGGTGGCGCGGGAGGTCGAGAAGACAAAATTTTCTTTTCCCGTGCGGGGTATACTGCTACGCCTCATGCCCTCTGGTCTGCAGAATGCCGGCGCGACCTTCCAGCGATTGATGCACATCGCCCTGGGCCAGCAACTCGAAAGGAACATCGAGGCGTACGTCGACGACATAGTGTTCAAGTCGCGGGAGGCAAGGAACCTTGTCGAGGACTGATGACCCACAAGTGTAGGGGATCTATCGTAGCCTTTTCTATAAGTAAGAGTGTCGAACCCAACGAGGAGCAGAAGGAAATGATAAGCGGTTTTCATCAAGGTATTCTCTGCAAGCATTGAAATTATCGGTAACAGATAGTTTTGTGATAAGGTAATTTGTAACGAGTAGCAAGTAATAAAAGTAAATAAGGTGCAGTAAGATGGCCCAATCCTTTTTGTAGCAAAGCACAAGCCTGGACAAACTCTTATATGAAGGAAAGCGCTCCCGAGGACACATGGGAATTATCATCAAGCTAGTTTTCATCATGTTCATATGATTCACGTTCGGTACTTTGATAATTTGATATGTGGGTGGACCGGTGCTTGGGTACTGTCCTTACTTGGACAAGCATCCCACTTATGATTAACCCCCATTGCAAGCATCCGCAACTACAACAGAAGTATTAAGGTAAACCTAACCATATCATGAAACATATGGATCCAAATCAGCCCCTTACGAAGCAATGCATAAACTAGGGTTTAAGCTTCTGTCACTCTAGCAACCCATCATCTACTTATTACTTCCCAATGCCTCCCTCTAGGCCCAAACAATGGTGAAGTGTCATGTAGTCGACGTTCACATGACACCACTAGAGGGATGACAACATACATCTCATCAAAATATCGAACGAATACCAAATTCACATGACTACTAATAGCAAGACTTCTCCCATGTCCTCAGGAACAAACGCTCACAAAGCATATTCATGTTCATAATCAGAGGGGTATTAATATGCATAATGGATCTGAACATATGATCTTCCACCAGGTAAACCAACTAGCATCAACTACAAGGAGTAATCAACACTACTAGCAACCCATAGGTACCAATCTGAGGTTTGGATACAAAGATTGGATACAAGAGATGAATTAGGGTTTGAGATGATATGGTGCTGGTGAAGATGTTGATGGAGATTGACCCGCTCCTGATGAGAGGATCGTTGGTGATGACGATGGTGATGATTTCCCCCTCCCGGAGGGAAGTGTCTCCGGCAGAACAGCTCTGCCGGAGCCCTAGATTGGTTCTGCCTCGTGGCGGCGGAGTCTCATCCCGAAAGCTTGGTTATGATTTTTTTCCTTGACGAAAGACTCCATATAGCAGAAGATGGGCATCGGAGGGCCACCAGGGGGCCCACGAGGCAGGGGGCGCGCCCAGGGGGGTAGGGCGCGCCCCCACCCTCGTGTCTGGTGGGTGGCCCCCCTTTGGTACTTCTTGCACTCAGTATTTTTTATATATTCTGGAAATAACTTTCCTGAAGTTTCAGAACTTTTGGAGCTGTGCAGAATAGGTCTGTAATATTTGCTCCTTTTCCAGCCCAGAATTCCAGCTGCCGGCATTCTCCCTCTTTATGTAAACCTTGTAAAATAAGAGAGAATAAGCATAAGTATTGTGACATAATGTGTAATAACAGCCCATAATGCAATAAATATCGATATAAAAGCATGATGCAAAATGGACGTATCAACTCCCCCAAGCTTAGACCTTGCTTGTCCTCAAGTAAAAGCCGAAATCGAAAAATATGTCCACATGTTTAGAGATAGAGGTGTCGATAAAAATAAAATACGGACATGAGGGCATCATGATCATTCTTAGAACAACAACATATGTATATTTTGTCATATGATCTCTTATGCTAAAGTAACAATTCAATCACAATTTCAAGTATGAATCATAAACTTCATTGAGAACCAACAAACTCTAATCTCAGTCATTGAGGCAATCTCAATTTATCATAACATAGGAAAGAGTCAATATAAGAGATATTCAGCAAGTCCACATACTCAACCATCTTTTAGTCTTTCACAATTGCTAACACTCATGCAATATTTGTGGTTATGAAGTTTTAATCGGACACAGAGAAAGATAGGGGCTTATAGTTTTGCCTCCCAATGTTTTACCTCAATGGTAATGTCAACAATAATAGTTCATGAAGACTCACATCCAATTAGCTATATATATCAGGATCTTTCCAACATATTGTGCTTGCCAAAGGATAAAATGTAAAAAGGAAAGGTGAAGATCACCATGACTCTTATGTAAGGTAGAAGGTAAAAGTAAAAGATAGGCCCTTCGTAGAGGGAAGCAGAGGTCGTCATGCGCTTTTATAGTTGGATGCACAAAATCTTAATGCGAAAGAACATCACTTTATATTGCCACTTGTGATATGGACCTTTATTATGCAGTCCGTCGCTTTTATTTCTTCCATATCACAAGATCTTATAAAGCTTATTTTCTCCCACACTAATAAGTCATACATATATAGGGAGCAATTTTTATTGCTTGCACCGATGACAACTTACTTGAAGGATCTTTCTCAATCCATAGGTAGATATGGTGTACTCTCATGGAAAAACTAGGTTTAGGGATATTTGGAAGCACAAGTAGCATCTCTACTTGGTGCAAAGAAATTGGCTAGCATGAGAGGGAAAGGCAAGCTCAACATGTTGGATGATCCATGACAATATAATTTATCTCAGATGTAAGAAAACATAACCCATTATGTTGTCTTCCTTGTCCAATGCTAACTCTTAGCATGTCATACTTTAATGAGTGCTCACAATCATAAAAGATGTCCACGATAGTATATTTATATGTGAACCTCTCTTTCTTTATTACTTCCTATTAATTTCAACGGTGACCAAAACTATGTTTGTCAACTCTTAACAACTTTTATTCATCATACTCTTTATATGTGAAGTCATTACTCTCCATAAGATCCATATGACCACTTTATTTCTTTTTTATTTCTTCTCTTTTTATTTTATTCCCTCAAGATCATAGCAAAATAATCAAGCCCTTGACTCAACACTAATCTTTATTATATACAACTCATGGACTCAATTACATAGAAGGACCATAAAGCAAAACTCACAACTAGATCATACTAAAACTTTATTCTACTAGATCAAGATATTATCAAAAGGATCAAACTAATAAAAACGGTAAAGATAAAAGTGATGGTGATACGATACCGGGGCACTACCCCAAGCTTGGCATTGCCAAGGGAGTGCCCATACCAGATACTCAGTTCTTCTTTGTTGGTGGAGAAGGTGGAGTTGTTAATGATGTAGGCTTGTCGTCCCTCTTCCAAGGCATAGGCTCACCATCATAGAAGGATGATCGAGTCTCCTGAATCCTCAGATATGCAGCCAAACTCATTCTCTTGAATCTATATTCATACTCACAGTTTTGATTTTGCAGGTCATAGATCTGGGCTTGGAGGTGCTCGATTTTCTCATGAAGTTTGAAGATGGCCTCCCCAATGTCTTTGACGTCCAACTTGTGTTTGTTGGTGAACTCTATGATCATAATGTGATTGGAGTCGAGTCCACGCTCCACTGATAACCCACAATTATAGGGGATCGCAAAATTTTTCGATAAGTAAGAGTGTCGAACCCAACGAGGAGCTAAAGGCAGAACAAATATTCCCTCAAGTTCTATCGACCACCGATACAACTCTACGCACGCTTGACGTTCGCTTTACCTAGAACAAGTATGAAACTAGAAGTACTTTGTAGGTGTTGTTGGATAGGTTTGCAAGATAATAAAGATTATGTAAATAAAAATTAGGGGCTGTTTAGGTAAAGACACAACTAAGTTAGTTTTAGTAAAGAGCTTTTTGTTACGAGAAAGTTATTTGTCCCTAGGCAATCAATAACTAGACCGGTAATCATTATTGCAATTTTATATGAGGGAGAGGCATAAGCTAACATACTTTCTCTACTTGGATCATATGCACTTATGATTGGAACTCTAGCAAGCATCCGCAACTACTAAAGATCATTAAGGTAAAACCCAACCATAGCATTAAAGCATCAAGTCCTCTTTATCCCATACGCAACAACCCCCTTACTCGGGTTTGTGTTTCAGTCACTCACACAACCCACTATAAGCGAATCATGAACGTATTACAACACCCTACAATGGGGATCCCTCACGCTTGTGCGACACGGAGAGCACCATATGACAGCACCAATAATAAAACATGCAACTCAAACCAATCTTGATCATCAAATAATCCGTAGGACAAAACGGATCTACTCAAACATCATAGGATAGCCATACATCATTGGGAAATAATATATAGCATTGAGCACCATGTTTAAGTAGAGATTACAGCGGGTAAGAGAGGGGTTACACCGCTGCATAGAGGGGGGAAGAGTTGGTGATGATGGCGTTGAAGTTGTTGGTGAAGATTGCGGTGATGATGATGGCCACGACAGCGTTCCGGCGTCACCGGAAGAGAAGGGGAGAGGGGGGCCCTTCGTCTTCTTCTTCCTTGACCTCCTCCCTAGATGGGAGAAGGGTTTCCCCTCTGGTCCTTGGCCTCCATGGTGTGGGAGGGGTGAGAGCCCCTCCGAGATTGGATATGTCTCTCTGTCTCTCTCCGTTTCTGCATTCTCAGATTCTACCCTTTCACTGTTTCTTATATTCCTGGAGATCTGTAGCTCCGATTGGGCTGAAATTTTAACACGATCTCTATCCAGATATTAGCTTTCTTGCTGCGGAAGAAGGGCATCAACCGCCTTACGGGGTGGCCACGAGGGTCAGGGGCGCGCCCCCTGCCTCGTGGCCCCCTCGAGCATCGTCTCGCGTGGATTTTTCTTCCCAAAAATCATATATATTCCAAAAAAATCTCCATCAGTTTTTATCCCGTTTGGACTCCATTTGATATGGATATTCTGCGAAACAAACAACATGCAACAAACAGGAACTGGCACTGGGCACTGGATCAATATGTTAGTCCCAAAAATAGTATAAAAAGTTGCCAAAAGTATATGAAAGTTGTAGAATATTGGCATGGAACAATCAAAAATTACAGATACGACGGAGACGTATCAGCTTCCCCAAGCTTAATTCCTGCTCGTCCTCGAGTAGGTAAATGATAAAAAAGATAATTTTTGATGTGGAATGCTACCTAGCATGATCTTGATCACATATCTAATAATGGCATGAATATTAAGATACGAGTTATTCAAAGCAATAGTCTATCATTTGACATAAAAACAATAATACTTCAAGCCTACTAATAAAGCAATCATGTCTTTTCAAAATAGCATGGCCAAAGAAAGTTATCCCTACAAAATCATATAGTCTGGCTATGCTCCATCTTCACCACACAAAATATTCACATCACGCACAACCCCGATGACAAGCCGAGCAATTGGTTCATACTTTTTAACGCACTTTAGCATTTTCAACCCTCACGCAATACATGAGCGTGAGCCATGGATATAGCACTATAGGTGGAATATAATGGTGGTTGTGGAGAAGACAAAAAGGAGAATATAGTCTCACATCAACTAGGCGTATCCATGGGCTATGGAGATGCCCATCAATAGATATCAATGTGAGTGAGTAGGGATTGCCATGCAACGGATGCACTAGAGCTATAAGTATATGAAAGCTCAAACTGAAACTAAGTGGGTGTGCATCCAACTTGCTTGCTCATGAAGACCTAGGGCATTTGAGGAAGCCCATCGTTGGAATATACAAGCCAAGTTCTATAATGAAAATTCCCACTAGTATATGAAAGTGATAACTCAAGAGACTCTCTATATGAAGAACATGGTGCTACTTTGAAGCACAAGTGTGGTAAAAGGATAGTAACATTGCCCCCTTTTCTTTTCTTTTTTGCGTGGGCTTCTTGGCCCCCTTTTTTATTTAGGCTTCTTTGGCCTCTCTTTTTTGGGGCAATGCTCTAATAATGATGATCATCACACTTTTATTTACTTACAACTCAATATTACAACTCGATATCTAGAACAAAGATATGACTCTATATGAATGCCTCCGGCGGTGTACCAGGATGTGCAATGATCTAGCGTAGCAATGACATAAAAAAAAGGACAAGCCATGAAGACATCATGCTAGCTATCTTACGATCATGCAAAGCAATATGACAATGAATGCTCAAGTCATGTATATGATGATGATGGAAATTGCATGGCAATATATCTCAGAATGACTATGGAAATGCCATGATAGGTAGGTATGGTGGTTGTTTTGAGGAAGATAAGGAGGCTTATGTGTGACAGAGCATATCATATCATGGGGTTTTGATGCACCGGCGAAGTTTGCACCAACTCTCGAGGTGAGAAAGGGCAATGCACGGTACCGAAGAGGCTAGCAATGATGGAAGGGTGAGAGTGCGTATAATCCATGGAGTCAACATTAGTCATACAGAACTCACATACTTATTGCAAAATTTTATTAGCCCTCGAAGCAAAGTACTACTACGCATGCCCCTAGGGGGATAGATTGGTAGGAAAATACCATTGCTCGTCCCTGACCGCCACTCATAAGGAAGACAATCAATAAATACCTCATGCTCTAACTTCGTTACATAACGGTTCACCATACGTGCATGCTACGGGAATCACAAACCTCAACACAAGTATTTCTACTAATCCACAACTACCCACTAGCATGACTCTAATATCACCATCTTTATATCGCAAAACTATTGCAAGGAATCAAACATATCATATTCAGTGATCTACAAGTTTTATGTAGGATTTTATGACTAACCATGTAAATGACCAATTCCTGTCATCTCTCTAAATAGATATAAGTGAAGCAAGAGAGTTTAATTCTTTGTACAAAAGATATGCCCACGCTCTAACAAATATAAGTGAAGCAAAAAAGCATTCTATAAATGGCGGTTTTCTATGTAAAGAGAAACAGGCAATCCAAACTTCAAATGATATAAGTGAAGCACATGAAGCATTCTATAAGGCCATACTCAAAAGATATAAGTGAAGTGCATAGAGCATTCTATAAATCAACCAAGGACTTTCTCATACCAGCATGGTGCATAAAAGAAAAAAAATGAAAACTAAACGCAAAAGACGCTCCAAGATTTGCACATATCACATGAATGAAACGAATCTGAAAACATACCGATATTTGTTGAAGAAAGAGGGGATGCCTTCCGGGGCATCCCCAAGCTTAGATGCTTGAGTCTCCTTGAATATTTACTTGGGGTGCCTCGGGCATACCCAAGCTTGAGCTCTTGCCTCTCTTCCTTATTCTCACATCGAGACCTTCTCGATCATCGAACACTTCATCCACACAAAACTTCAACAGAAAACTCGGTAAGATCCGTTAGTATAATAAAGCAAATCACTACTCTAAGTACTGTTGCAAACCAATTCATATTTTGTTTTTGCATTATGTCCACTGTAATATAACTTTTTCATGGCTTAATCCAGTGATATAAATTGATAGTTTCATCAAAACAAGCAAACTATGCATCAAAAACAGAATCTGTCTAAAACAGAACGTCTGTAATAATCTGAACATTCACCATACTTCTGATATTTGAAAAATTCTGCCAAAATTAGGAAAAATAAAAAATTTGTATAGGAATACAGTGCAAAAAGAATCAGAACCATTTGACGGTCCAACTAAAAATGTAAAATCGCGCACTACAGCCAAAGTTTCTGTCCTGCACCGTACAAACCATCAAGCAAATGTAAACATCCTAAAGGCAAACCTTGGCACATTATTTTTATAATACAATGGAATTGTACAAGGGTATAATTATTTTTGTTGAAAAGTTTCTGTAATCAATATTCACAAAGTTGCCGCGAGCATGAACAAAGTTCAAGGAGCTCTCCCACTTCAACAATGCTTGTCTTTCTCACTTTCACTTTCCTTTTTGAAGAAGTTTTGGGTTCCCCTCTTTATTTTTGTTGTTTTTAAACTATATGAAAGCACTCAACAGAAATAAATGACTCTCTAAAACTTCCGGGTTGTCTCCTTGGCAGCGCTTTCTTTAAAGCCATTAAGCTAGGCATATAGTGCTCAAGTAGTGAATCCACCCGGATCCCAAGGTATATCAAAGCCAATTTTAATTAACAATGATTTGTTATTTAGTAGTGAGCACAAAGCAACATATATCATGTAACTACGAAGTCTAACTCTCTTCTTATGCATCGGCATGTCATAAAAGAACAATTCATGCACACATAGTAAAGGCCAATGCATAGTATAAACAGTTTCTTGCAATTTTATCATATTGGAAACATAGAGAGGTGGAGATATAGTTCCTCTCTCATAATAATTGCAAGTAGGAGCAGCAAGCACATGCATATTATATTCATCAAAATCATCATGTGCAACGGTATAAGGCAACCCATCAATATAATCCTTAATAAGGGTAAACTTCTCCGATATAGTGTAGTTGGGAGAATTCAAAAAGATAATAGGACTATCATGCGTGGGTGCAATAGCAACAATTTCATGTTTAACATAAGGAACTATATCAAGTTCATATTCATAAGCATAATTCATATTGGCATCTTGGCCACAAGCATATAAAGCATCATCAAAAAGGGATATGTCAAAAGAATCAACGGGATCATAGCAATTATCATATCACTCATCCTTCGGTAAACATGAAGGGAAATTAAACAATGTATGAGTTGAAGAGTTACTCTCATTAGAAGGTGGGCACGGGTGATCAATCCTCTCTTCCTCCTTTTGTTCTTCGCTCTCCTCCTCATCTTTTTCATCCAATGAGCTCACAGTTTCATCAACTTCTTCTTCCATAGATTCCTGCAAAATATTAGTCTCTTCTTGGACAGCGGAGACTTTCTCAATAAGCGCATTAATATGGGAATTATATTCATAATTATCATAGCAATATTTTAGGATAGCTAAATTTTCAGGCCTATAAAGATCATCATCAAAATCTTCAAACTCTTCAAACATAGATTCAATTTCATAAGCACCCATAAAAGCAAAAAAATCTTCTATTTGTTCCACATCATAGTAATCATATATACCATTAGCATAAGAAGCTAAGGTTTTATTATCATTAAATTCGCATAAAAATGGAAGGTGTGGAGCCTTCATCCTAGAGCAACAAGTATAATCATATCTCAAGCATAGTTGCCTAGCATACCAATTCGATATATGAATTTGATCCCATAATAGTTTCCCTTTTTGTGTCAAGTGGTAATCCCTAAAGTATTCACGTTGATCCAACGTTACCCCCATTACATAATTGAATGGGGTTTTCTTAGGATTATTAAAGTAGTACATAATATCTTTCACATAACCAACATCGAGGGTTTTAGGAGGCCCCCCGTCTCCATGAGTAGCAAGTACACCTAATTTTTTTGGTATTCCATGTTCCATATCCATAACTAAAGATAAAGAACAACTAAGAACAGCAAATAAAAATTACTTAGTGATAAAGCAAAAAAGCACACACGAGAATATTCACCCCACGCTATGGCTCCCCAGCAACGGCGCCGGAAAAAGGTTTAAAAAAACGGCACCAGAAAAAGGTCTAGATAACCCACAAGTATAGGGGATCGCAACAATTTTCGATAAGTAAGAGTGTCGAACCCAACGAGGCGCTAAAGGCAGAAAAAATATTCCCTCAAGTTCTATCGACCACCGATACAACTCTATGCATGCTTGACGTTCGCTTTACCTAGAACAAGTATGAAACTAGAAGTACTTTGTAGGTGTTGTTGGATAGGTTTGCAAGATAATAAAGATTATGTAAATAAAAATTAGGGGCTGTTTAGGTAAAGACACAACTAAGTTAGTTTTAGTAAAGAGCTTTTTGTTACGAGAAAGTTATTTGTCCCTAGGCAATCGATAACTAGACCGATAATCATTATTGCAATTTTATATGAGGGAGAGGCATAAGCTAACATACTTTCTCTACTTGGATCATATGCACTTATGATTGGAACTCTAGCAAGCATCCGCAACTACTAAAGATCATTAAGATAAAACCCAACCATAGCATTAAAGCATCAAGTCCTCTTTATCCCATACGCAACAACCCCCTTACTCGGGTTTGTGTTTCAGTCACTCACGCAACCCACTATAAGCGAATCATGAACGTATTACAACACCCTACAACGGGTATCCCTCATGCTTGCGCGACACGGAGAGCACCATAGGACAACACCAATAATAAAACATGCAACTCAAACCAATCTTGATCATCAAATAACCCATAGGACAAAACGGATCTACTCAAACATCATAGGATAGCCATACATCATTGGGAAATAATATATAGCATTGAGCACCATGTTTAAGTAGAGATTACAGCGGGTAAGAGAGAGGTT
>NC_057797.1:380359023-380382653 GCF_018294505.1 Triticum aestivum
CATCATTGGGAAATAATATATAGCATTGAGCACCATGTTTAAGTAGAGATTACAGCGGGTAAGAGAGGGGTTACACCGCTGCATAGAGGGGGGAAGAGTTGGTGGTGATGGCGGTGAAGTTGTTGGTGAAGATTGCGGTGATGATGATGGCCACGGCAGCGTTCTGGCGCCACCGGAAGAGAAGAGGAGAGGGGGGGGGGGCTTCGTCTTATTCTTCCTTGACCTCCTCCCTAGATGGGAGAAGGGTTTCCCCTCTGGTCCTTGGCCTCCATGGCGTGGGAGGGGCGAGAGACCCTCCGAGATTGGATCTGTCTCTCTGTCTCTCTCTGTTTCTGTGTTCTCAGATTCTACCCTTTCACCGTTTCTTATATTTCCGGAGATCCGTAACTCCGGCTGGGCTGAAATTTTAACACGATCTCTATCCATATATTAGCTTTCTTTCGGCAAAAGAAGGGCATCAACGGCCTTACAGGGTGGCCACGAGGGTCAGGGGCGCGCCCCCTGCCTCGTGCCCCCCTCGGGCATCGTCTCGCGTGGATTTTTCTTCCCAAAAATCATATATATTCCAAAAAATCTTCGTCAGTTTTTATCCCGTTTGGAATCCATTTGATATGGATATTTTGCGAATTAAAAAACATGCAACAAACAGGAACTGGCACTGGGCACTGGATCAATATGTTAGTCCCAAAAATAGTATAAAAAGTTGCCAAAAGTATATGAAAGCTATAGAATATTGGCATCGAACAATAAAAAATTATAGATACGATGGAGACGTATCATCCACCATCTCCTGACACTTGAAAACTTGTTGCTCCAATGCCTCGAGCCTTGCCTCCATGCTTTCGGTCCTCCTTGGTCCCTCAACATCGCGGATGTACAACAACCCCTCATGCATCTCAATGGTTTGAGGGTGTTGCAGCACGTCCGCGAGGTAGGGGTTGATGACCTTCACGAAGAACTTGTCCTTGGGGGCACTTGAAGACGACATGACGACCTAGATCTAACAGAAAAACAGCTCTAAACAAAGACAAGAGATATTTGCATGATACGGTGGTCAAATCCTTTGGGAGATTATATAATGAATTTATACCGACCAAAAGAAGTATCGTGCAAGAAAACGGAGTCCGGAGAGCATTCTTATTTTCCTCGTGGAAGCCTTGTGTCCTTTCCGGATTGCTTCTTATTTTCCTATTTTTCTAAATATTCCAAAATGGAGAAAAAATGCCATTAGAACTATTTTGGAGTCGGTTTACTTACCGTACCACGTACTTATTCCTTTTCGGAGTCTGAAACATTCCGGAAAGTGTCCCTTATGTATTCCTCCGGGGTTACAGTTTCAATAATATTAGTTTCAACATTTACAGGATTACCTGAGATACAATGTTTGATTCTTTGACCGTTCACCACCCTTGGATTTGTGCCTTCGAAGTTGTTGATTTTTATGGCACCGGAACGATAGACCTCCTTGATAACGTAAGGACCTTTCCATTTAGAGAGGAGTTTGCCTGCAAAAAATCTTAAACGAGAGTTGTATAGCAATACATAATCACCTACATTAAACTCATGCTTTTGTATCCTTTTGTTATGCCATCTTTTAACTTTTTCTTTAAACAACTTGGCATTTTCATAAGCCTGGGTTCTCCATTCATTGAGTGAGCTAATGTCAGAAAGCCTCTTCTCACCAGCAAGTTTGAAGTCATAGTTGAGCTCTTTAATAGCCCAATATGCCTTACGTTCTAATTCAAGAGGTAAGTGACATGCTTTACCATAAACCATTTTATACGGAGACATACCCATAGGATTTTTATATGCAGTTCTATAGGCCCATAATGCATCATCAAGTTTCTTGGACCAATTCTTTCTAGATCTATTAACAGTCTGTTACTCAATTCTACTTGACCACTAGACTATGGGTGATAAGGAGATGCAATTCTATGATTAACGTCATACTAGCAAGCATTTTACGAAAGGCACCATGAATAAAATGTGAACCTCCATTAGTCATTAAATATCTAGGGACTCCAAACCTCGGGAAAATAACTTCTTTAAGCATCTTAATAGAGGTGCTATGATTAGCACTACTAGTTGGAATAGCTTCTACCCACTTAGTAACATAATCAACATCGACTAAAATATGTGCATACCCGTTAGAGGAAGGAAAAGGTCATATATAATCAAAGCCCCAAACATCAAATGGTTCAATAACAAGTGAATAATTCATAGGCATTTCTTGACGTCTACTGATATTACCAATTCTTTGACATTCATCACAAGACAAGACAAACTTACGGGCATCCTTGAAGAGAGTAGGCCAATAAAAACCGGATTGTAATACCTTATGTGCAGTTCTATCTCCAGCATGGTGTCCTCCATAAGCCTCGGAGTGACACTTGCATAGGATCTGTTCCTGTTCATGCTCAGGTACACATAATCTAATAATACCATCTACTCCTTGTTTATAAAGATGTGGGTCATCCCAAAAGTAATGTCTCAAATCATAGAGGAACTTTTTCTTTTGCTGGTATGTGAAACTAGGTGGTATAAATTTAGCAACAATATAATTAGCATAATCAACATACCATGGAGCAGTACGAGAAGCATTTATGACATTTAATTGTTCATCAGGAAAGCTATCATCAATAGGTAGTGGGTCATCAAGAACATTCTCTAACCTAGACAAGTTGTCTGCAACGGGGTTCTCAGCTCCCTTTCTATCAATAATATGCAAATCAAATTCTTGTAGCAAGAAAACCCATCTAATAAGTCTAGGTTTAGCATCTTTCTTTTCCATAAGGTATTTAATAGCAGCATGATTAGTGTGAATAGTTACTTTAGAATCAACAATATAAGGTCTGAACTTATCACAAGCAAAAACAACTGCTAAAAATTCTTTTCCAGTGGTAGCATAATTTCTCTAGGCATTGTCTAGAGTTTTACTAGCATATTGAATAACATTTAATTTCTTATCAACTCTTTTCCCTAGAACAACACCTACAGCATAATCACTAGCATCACACATAATTTCAAAGGGTAAACTCCAATCAGGTGGCTAAACAATAGGTGCAGAAATCAATGCTTTCTTAAGTATTTCAAATGCTTCTATGCAATCATCATCAAAGACAAAAGGAATATCTTTTTGTAATAGGTTAGTCAGAGGCCGAGAAATTTTTGAGAAGTCCTTAATGAACCTCCTATAAAAACCAGCGTGACCGAGGAAACTTCTTATACCTTTGATGTCCTTGGGGCACGACATCTTTTCAATAGCATCAACTTTAGCTTTATCAACTTCAATGCCTCTTTCAGAAAGTTTATGCCCCAAGACAATACCTTCATTAACCATAAAGTGGCATTTATCCCAATTCAGAACAAGATTAGTTTCTTCACATCTCTGCAAAACTCGATCAAGGTTGCTCAAGCAATCATCAAAAGAGGATCCATAGGAGAAATCGTCCATGAAAACCTCACATATCTTTTCACAAAAGTCAGAAAATATAGCCATCATGCATCTTTGAAAGGTAGCAAGTGCATTACATAAACCAAAAGGCATACGTCTATAAGCAAAAGTACCGAAAGGGTAAGTAAAAGTGGTCTTTGCTTGATCATCAGCTAACACAGGTATTTGAGAGAAACCAGAGTAACCATCTAGAAAGAAAAAATGTGTATGTTTAGATAATCTTTCTAGCATTTGATCAATAAAAGGTAAGGGGTAATGATCTTTTTTTGTAGCTTTATTTAATTTGCGGAAATCAATTACCATCCTATAACCTATAATAATTCTTTGCGGAATCAATTCATCTTTATCATTAGGAACAACAGTAATACCTCCATTCTTAGGGACACAATGGACATGACTTACCCACTGACTATCAGCAACAGGATAAATTATACCTGCCTCAAGGAGCTTTAAAATTTCCTTTCTTACCACTTCTTTAATCTTAGGATTCGGCCGTCGTTGGTGATCAATAACTGGTTTGGCGTCTTTCTCCAAATTTATTTTGTGTTGACATAGAGTGGGACTAATGCCCTTAAGATCATCAAGAGTATATCCAATAGCAGCATGGTGCTTCTTCAGAGTTTTCAATAATTTTTCTTCTTCATGCTCAGAAAGGTTAGCACTAATAATAACAAGATAGATCTTCTTTTCATCAAGATAAGCATATTTAAGGGTATCAGGTAATGGTTTAAGCTCAAACACGGGATCACCCTTGGATGGAGGAGGATCCCCTAGGATTTCAACAAGCAAGTTGTGTTTCAGAATAGGTCCCTGTTTAAAGAATACTTCATCTATTTCCCTTCTTTCATTCATAAACATATCATTTTCATGGTCTAGCAAATATTGTTCTAAAGGATCAGTAGGAGGCACGACAATAGAAGCACGACCAATAATTTCATCTTTACTAGGCAATTCCTCATCACGGGGTTGTCTACGGAACTTAGCAAAATTAAACTCATGAGACATATCCCCTAAACCAATAGAAACAATATCCTTATTGCAGTCTATCTTAGCATTAACAATATTCAAGAAGGGTCTACCAAATATAATGGGACAAAAGCTATCTTGTGGGGAACCAAGAACAAGAAAATCAGCAGGATATTTAACCTTCCCACACAAGACTTCAACGTCTCTAACAATCCCAATTGGTGAAATAGTATCTCTATTAGCAAGCTTAATGGTAACATCGATATCTTCTATCTCAGCTGGTGCAATATCATGCATAATTTATTTGTATAAGGAAATAGGTATTGCACTAGCACTAGCACCCATATCACACAAGCCATGATAACAATGATCTCCTATTTTAATAGAAGTAACATGCATGCCTACCACAGATCTATGTTTATCTTTAGCGCCAGGTTTAACAATTCTAGCAGTCTCATCACAGAAATAAATAACATGCCCATCGATATTATCAGCCAAGAGATCTTTTACCATAGCAATATTAGGTTCAACTTTAACTTGCTCAAGGGGTTTGTGTGTCCTAATATCACTTTTTTTACTATAGTTGAAAATTTAGTATGATCCTTTATTCTAACAGGGAAAGGTGGTCTCTCAACATAAGGAGTGGGAACAATAGGATCATCATAAGTGATAGTTTTTTCTTCAACTTTAATAGGTGCAACTACTTTTGTTTCAATGGGAAGATTATATTTAAACCACTTCTCCTTAGGGAGATCAACATGAGTAGCAAAGGATTCACAGAAAGAAGCTACTATCTCAGAGTCAAGTTCATATTTAGTGCTAAATTTACGGAAAACATCTGTATCCATAAAAGATTTAACACAATCAAACTTAGGTGGTATACCTGACTCCTTACCTTCGTCGAGATCCCAATCTCTAGAGTTGCATTTAATTCTCTCCAATAAATTCCATTTGAATTCAATAGTCTTCATCATAAAGGAACCAGTACAAGAAGTATCAAGCATGGAATGATTGTTGTCAGAAAGCCGAGCATAATTTTTTTGAATAATCATTTCTCTTGAGAGCTCATGATTGGGGCATGAATATAACATTGACTTATGCCTCCCCCAATCTTGAGCGATTCTTTCTCCTCCGTGAGGCCAAAAATTATATATATAATTACGATCACGATGAACAAGATGCATAGGATAAAACTTCTGATGAAATTCCACTTTCAACCGTTTGTAGTCCCATGATCCCATATCATCACATAGCCTATACCATGTCAATGCACCTCCCTTCAAAGATAAAGGGAAGACCTTCTTCTTGATAACATCATCGGGCATACCTGCAAGCTTAAATAATCCACAAACTTCATCAACATAGATTAAGTGTAAGTCGGGATGCAATGTTCCATCTCCTGCAAAAGGATTAGCTAGCAGTTTCTCTATCATACCCGAAGGAATTTCAAAGTAAACATTTTCAGTAGGTTCAGTAGGTTGAGGAGCAACTATTTGCTCTGCCGGTCGGGGTGAAGATACCCCAAACAAGCCCCTCAAAGGATTACTTTCCATAGTAACAAGTGACAGTAAATTTCAGCACACTATATAACAGTTTTTTTTTACCAAATTCCACCTACCAAAAGCGCTTCACTCCCCGGAAACGACGCCAAAAAAGAGTCTTGATGACCCACAAGTGTAGGGGATCTATCATAGCCTTTTCGATAAGTAAGAAAGTCGAACCCAACGAGGAGCAGAAGGAAATGATAAGCGGGTTTCAGCAAGGTATTCTGTGCAAGCACTGAAATTATCGGTAACAGATAGTTTTGTGATAAGGTAATTTGTAACGAGTAGCAAGTAATAAAAGTACATAAGGTGCAGCAAGATGGCCCAATCCTTTTTGTAGCAAAGGACAAGCCTAGACAAACTCTTATATGAAGGAAAGCGCTCCCGAGGACACATGGGAATTATCGTCAAGCTAGTTTTCATCACGTTCATATGATTCGCGTTCGGTACTTTGATAATTTGATATGTGGGTGGACCGGTGCTTGGGTACTATCCTTACTTGGACAATCATCCCACTTATGATTAACCCCCGTTGCAAGCATCCTCAACTACAACATAAGTATTAGGGTAAACCTAACCATAGCATGAAACATATGGATCCAAATCATCCCCTTACGAAGCAACACACAAACTAGGGTTTAAGCTTCTGCCACTCTAGCAACCCATCATATACTTATTACTTCCCAATGCCTCCCTCTAGGCCCAAACAATGGTGAAGTGTCATGTAGTCGATGTTCACATGACACCACTAGAGGGATGACAACATACATCTCATCAAAATATCGAACGAATACCAAATTCACATGACTACTAATAGCAAGACTTCTCCCATGTCCTCAGGAACAAACGCTCACAAAGAATATTCATGTTCATAATCAGAGGGGTATAAATATGCATAATGGATCTGAACATATGATCTTCCACCAAGTAAACCAACTAGCGTCAACTACAAGGAGTAATCAACACTACGAGCAACCCACAAGTATCAATCTGAGGTTTGGATACAAAGATTGGATACAAGAGATGAACTAGGGTTTGAGATGAGATGGTGCTGGTGAAGATTTTGATGGAGATTGATCCCCTCCCGATGAGAGGATCGTTGGTGATGACGATGGTGATGATTTCCCCCTCCCGGAGGGAAGTGTCCCCGGCAGAAGAGCTCTGCCAGAGCCCTAGATTGGTTCCGCCAAGGTTCCACCTCATGGCGGCGGAGTCTCGTCCCGAAAGCTTGCTTATGATTTTTTTCCTTGACGAAAGACTCCATATAGCAGAAGATGGGCATCGGAGGGCCACCAGGGGGCCCACGAGGCAGGGGGCGCGCCCAGGGGGGTAGGGCGCGCCCCCATTCTCGTGGCTGGTGGGTGGCCCCCCTGTGGTACTTCTTGCACTCAGTATTTTTTATATATTCTGGAAATAACTTCCGTGAAGTTTCAGGACTTTTGGAGCTGTGCAGAATAGGTCTCTAATATTTGCACCTTTTCCAGCCCAGAATTCCAGCTGCCGGCATTCTCCCTCTTTATGTAAACCTTGTAAAATAAGAGAGAATAGGCATAAGTATTGTGACATAATGTGTAATAACATCCCATAATGCAATAAATATCGATATAAAAGCATGATGCAAAATGGACGTATCAAGGACCTGGATGAAACATTCGCCAACCTGCGCTAGGTAAACCTGTGGCTCAATCTGGAGAAATGCGTGTTCGGTGTCCCGTCCGGCAAGTTGCTAGGCTTCCTGGTATCGCACACGGGGATCGAGGCTAACCCCGAGAAGGCCAAGGCAATAGAAAGGATGAGCACGCCGCAGACCCTCAAGGAGATGCAGAAGCTCACGGTCTGAGTAACCTCGTTGGGCCTCTTCATCTCCAAGCTTGGCGAGCGCGTCCTTTCGTTCTTCAAGCTGATGAAGAAGCAGGGCCCCTTCGAGTGGACTCTAGAGGCGAGGCGGCCTTCCAAGACCTCAAGAGGTATCTCACGAGCCCGCTGGTGATGGTGGCGCCTCGTCCTCTTGAGCCCTTGCTGCTTTACGTGACCGCCACACCCCACTCAGCTAGCGCAGCGCTCGTGGCACTCAGGGAGGAGCGCGCCGGTGCGGGTGCACGGCGTAGCGCCCCGCGTAGCGCCCCGCGTACGATCACGCCATCTCCACCTTAGGATGGCGACCCCGAGGCCTCGACCACCCCAACGGACGTCGAGGCTCCCAAGGCCCCCTCGTCCACAGTGGAGCGGGGCGTCGTCAACACCTCTTCCCTTGTCAAGCACTATGTGTACTTCGTCATCACGGTGCTACGTGACGCGTGCGCATGCTACCCCATGCCACAGAAGCTCCTACTCATGCTACTCGTCGGCTCCAGGAAACTGCGCCACTACTTCCAAGGCCACCCCATCAAGGTCGTCTCCGCATACCCCTGGAGAAGGTGTTGGGGAATGCAGTAATTTCAAAAATTTCCTATGCACACGTAAGATCTATCTAGGTGATGCATAGCAACAAGAGGGGAAGAGTGTTGACTACATACCCTCGTAGACCGTAAGCGGAAGCATTATGACAAGGCGGTTGATGTAGTCGAACGTCTTCACGATCCGACCAATCCTAGCACTGAAGGTACGGCACCTCCGTGATCTGCACACGTTCAGCTCAGTGATGTCCCACGAACTCTAGATCCAGCTGAGTGTCGAGGGAGAGTTTCGTCAGCACGACGCCGTGATGACGGTGATGATGAAGCTACCGGAACAGCGCTTCGCCGAAGCACCGTTACGATATGACCGAGGTGAACTATGGTGGAGGGGGCACCGCACATGGTTAAGACAATGATCAACTTGTGTGTCTATGGGGTTCCCCCTCCCCCGTATATAAAGGAGTGGAGGAGGGGGGAGGGCCGGCCCTCTATGGCGCTCCCTAGGGGAGTCCTACTCCCACTGGGAGTAGGATTCCCCCCTTCCAAGTAGTAGGAGTAGGAGAGAAGGAAGGGGAGGAGAGAAGGAAGGAAGGGGGGGCACCCAATTCGGATTGGGCTTGGGGGGCGCGCCTCCCACCTTTTCCATTCCTCTCCTCTATTCCACTAAGGCCCAATAAGGCCCATATACTCCCCGGGGGGTTGCGGTAACCTCCTGGTACTCCGGAAAATGCCCGAACTCATCGGGAACCATTCCGATGTCCAAACATAGGCTTCTAATATATCAATATTTATGTCTCGACCATTTCCAGACTCCTCGTCATGTTCGTGATCAAATCCGGGACTCCGAACTACCTTCGGTACATCAAAACACATAAACTCATAATACCGATCGTCACTGAACGTTAAGCGTGCGGACCCTACGGGTTCGAGAACTATGTAGACATGACCGAGACTCATCTCGGGTCAATAACCAATAGAGGAACCTAGACGCTCATATTGGTTCCTACATATTCTACGAAGATCTTTATCGCTCAAACCGCACAACAACATGCTTTTTTGACTGCAAGACTATAAGGGAACCCCCTATAGTATAATTGGTGCAACAAACCCCAATTTGCAAGTACCATGCCTTAAACCTGGGTGGGTGGGAAGGCATCAGCCCCTTCCCACCACTAGGCTATGCCTTAGTCTGCCAGAACAACATACGTTGTTTCCTTTGTCATCGGTATGTTACTTGCCCGACATTCGATCATCGTTATCATCATACCTAGTTCAATCTCGTTACCGGCAAGTCTCTTTACTCGTTCCGTAATAAATACATCCCGTAACTAACTCATTAGTCAGATTGCTTGCAAGGCTTACAGTGATGTGCATTACCGAGAGGGCCCAGAGATACCTCTCCGATACACGGAGTGACAAATCCTAATACCGATCTATGCCAACTCAACAAACACCATCGGAGACACCTGTAGAGCATCTTTATAGTCACCCAGTTACGTTGTGACGTTTGTCAGCACACTAAGTGTTCCTCCGGTATTCGGGAGTTGCATAATCTCATAGTCATAGGAACATGTATAAGTTATGGAGAAAGCAATAGCAGTAAACTAAACGATCATCGTGCTAAGCTAACGGATGGGTCAAGTCAATCACATCATTCTCTAATGATGTGATCCCGTTAATCAAGTGACAACTCTTGTCTATGGTCAGGAAACATAACCATCATTGATTTAACGAGCTAGTCAAGTAGAGGCATACTAGTGACACTCTGTTTGTCTATGTATTCACACGTGTACTAAGTTTCCGGTTAATACAATTCTAGCATGAATAATAAACATTTGTCATGATATAAGGAAATATAAATAACAACTTTATTATTGCCTCTAGGGCATATTTCCTTCAGTCCCCCACTTGCACTAGAGTCAATAATCTAGATTACATTGTAATGATTCTAACACCCATGGAGTCTTGGTGTTGATCATGTTTTGCTCGTGAGAGAGGCTTAGTCAACGGGTATGCAACATTCAGATCCGTATGTATCTTGCAAATCTCTATGTCTCCCTCCTTGACTTGATCACGGATGGAATTGAAGCGTCTCTTGATGTGCTTGGTTCTCTTGTGAAATCTGGATTCCTTTGCCAAGGCAATTGCACCAATATTGTCACAAAAGATTTTCGTTGGACCCGATGCACTAGGTATGACACCTAGATCGGATATGAACTCCTTCATCCAGACTCCTTCATTTGCTGCTTCCGAAGCAGCTATGTACTCCGCTTCACATGTAGATCCTGCCACGACGCTCTCCTTAGAAGTGCACCAACTAACAGCTCCACCATTCAATAAAAATACGTAACCGGTTTGTGACTTAGAGTCATCCGGATCAGTGTCAAAGCTTGCATCGACATAACCGTTTACGACGAGCTCTTTGTCACCTCCATAAACGAGAAACATATCCTTAGTCCTTTTCAGGTATTTTAGGATGTTCTTGACCGCTGTCCAGTGATCCATTCCTAGATTACTTTGGTACCTCCCTGCTAAACTAATAGCAAGGCACACATCAGGTCTGGTACACAACATTGCATACATGATAGAACTTATGTCCGAAGCATAGGGAATGACTTCCATTTTCTCTCTATCTTCTGCAGTGGTCGGGCATTGAGTCAGACTCAACTTCACACCTTGTAACACAGGCAAGAACCCTTTCTTTGCTTGATCCATTTAAACTTCTTCAAAACTTTATCATGGTATGTGCTTTGTGAAAGTCCAATTAAGCGTCTTGATCTATCGCTATAGATTTTGATGCCCAATATATAAGCAGCTTCACCGAGGTCTTTCATTGAAAAATTCTTATTCAAGTATCCTTTTATGCTATTCAGAAATTCAGTATCATTTCCGATCAGCAATATTTCATCCACATATAATATCAGAAATGCTACAGAGCTCCCACTCACTTTCTTGTAAATACAGGCTTCTCCAAAAGTCTGTATAAAACCATATTCTTTGATCACACTATCAAAGCGCATATTCCAACTCCGAGAGGCTTGCACCAGTCCATAAATGGATCGCTGGAGCTTGCACACTTTGTTAGCACCTTTTGGATCGAAAAAACCTTCTGGTTGCATCATATACAACTCTTCTTTAAGATATCCATTAAGGAATGCAGCTTTGACATCCATTTGGCAAATTTCATAATCATAAAATGCGACAATTGCTAACATGATTCAGACGGACTTAAGCATCGCTACGGGTGAGAAGGTCTCATCGTAGTCAACTCCTTGAACTTGTCGAAAACCTTTTGCAACAAGTCGAGCTTTGTAGACAGTAACATTACCGTCAGCGTCAGTCTTCTTCTTGAAGATCCATTTATTCTCTATGGCTTGCCGATCACCGGGCAAGTCAAACAAAGTTCACACTTTGTTCTCATACATGGATCCCATCTCAGATTTCCTAGCCTCAAGCCATTTTGCGGAATCTGGTCTCATCATCGCTTCCTCATAGTTCGTAGGTTCGTCATGGTCAAGTAACATGACTTCCAGAACAAGATTACCGTACCACTCTGGTGCGGATCTTAGTCTGGTTGACCTACGAGGTTTGGTAGTATCTTGATCAGAAGTTTCATGATCATCATCATTAGCTTCCTCACTTACTGGTGTAGGAATTACTAGAACTGAATTCAGTGATGAACTACTTTCCAATAAGGGAGAAGGTACAATTACCTCATCAAGTTCAACTTTCCTCCCACTCACTTCTTTCGAGCGAAACTCCTTCTCTAGAAAGGATCCATTCTTATCAACGAATATCTTGCCTTCAGATCTGTGATAGAAGGTGTACCCAACAGTCTCCTTTGGGTATCCTATCAAGACACATTTCTCTGGTTTGAGTTTGAGCTTACCAGGTTGAAGCTTTTTCACATAAGCATCGCAACCCCAAACTTTAAGAAACGACAACTTGGGTTTCTTGCCAAACCACATTTCATAAGGTGTCATCTCAACGGATTTTGATGGTGCCCTATTTAACGTGAATGCAGCTGTCTCTAAAGCATAACCCCAAAAAGATAGCGGTAAATCAGTGAGAGACATCATAGATTGCACTATATCTAATAAAGTGCGGTTATGACGTTCAAACACACCATTACGCTGTGGTGTTCCAGGTGGCGTGATTTGCGAAACTATTCCGCATTGTTTCAAATGAAGACCAAACTCGTAACTCAAATATTCTCCTCCACTATCAGATCGTAGAAATTTTATTTTCTTGTTACGATGATTTTCCACTTCACTCTGAAATTCTTTGAACTTTTCAAATGTTTTAGACTTATGTTTCATCAAGTAGATATACCCATATCTGCTCAAATCATCTGTGAAGGTAAGCAAATAACGATACCCGCCGCGAGCATCAACACTCATTGGACCGCATACATCAGTATGTATTATTTCCAACAAGTCTATTGCTCGCTCCATTGTTTCGTAGAATGGAGTCTTAGTCATCTTTCCCATGAGGCATGGTTCACAAGCATCAAGTGATTCATAATCAAGTGATTCCAAAAGTCCATCAGCATGGAGTTTCTTCATGCGCTTTACACCAATATGACCTAAACGGCAGCGCCACAAATAAGTTTGCACTATCATTATTAAACTTATATCTTTTGGCTTCAATACTATGAACATGTTTATCACTACTATCAAGATTTAGTAAAAATAGACCACTCATCAAGGGTGCATGACCATAAAAGATATTATTCATATAAATAGAACAACCATTATTCTCCGATTTAAATGAATAACCGTCTTGCATCAAACAAGATCCAGTTATAATGTTCATGCTCAACGCTGGCACCAAATAACAATTATTTAGGTCTAATACTAATCCAGAACGTAGATGTAGAGGTAGCGTGCCGACGGTGATCACATCGACTTTGGAACCATTTCCCACGCGCATCGTCACCTCGTCCTTAGCCAATCTTCGCTTAATCCATAGCCCATGTTTCGAGTTGCAAATATTAGCAATAGAACCAGTATCAAATACCCAAGCGCTACTACGAGCATTAGTAAGGTACACATCAATAACATGTATATCAAATATACCTTTCACTTTGCCATCCTTCTTCTCCTCCAAATACTTGGGGCAAATCCGCTTCCAGTGACCAGTCCCTTTGCAGTAGAAGCACTCAGTTTCAAGCTTAGTTCCAGACTTGGGTTTCTTCACTTGAGCAGCAACTAGCTTGCTATTCTTCTTGAAGTTCCCTTTCTTCCCTTTACCCTTTTTCTTGAAACTAGTGGTCTTGTTGACCATCAACACTTGATGCTCCTTCTTGATTTCTACCTCCGCAGCCTTTAGCATTGCGAAGAGCTCGGGAATAGTCCTATCCATCCCTTGCATATTATAGTTCATCACGAAGCTCTTGTAGCTTGGTGGCAGTGATTGAAGAACTCTGTCAATGACACTATCATCAGGAAGATTAACTCCCAGCTGAGTCAAGTGGTTGTGGTACCCAGACACTCTAAGTATATGTTCACTGACAGAACTATTCTCCTCCATTTTGCATCTGTAGAACTTATTGGAGACTTCATATCTCTCAATCTGGGCATTTGCTTGAGATATTCACTTCAACTCCTGGAACATCTCATATGCTCCATGACGTTCAAAACATCGTTGAAGTCCCAGTTCTAAGCCGTAAAGAATGGCACACTGAACTATCGAGTAGTCATCAACTTTGCTCTGCCAGGTGTTCACAACATTTGGCGTTGCTCCTGCAGCGGGTTTTTCACCTAGCGGTTCTTCCATGACGTAATTCTTCTGTGCAACAATGAGGATAATCATGAAGTTATGCACCTAGTCCGTGTAGTTGCTACCATCATCTTTCAACTTAACTTTCTCTAGGAACTCATTAAAATTCAACAGAACAACAACACGGGCCATCTATCTACAATAACATAGATATGCAAAATACTATCAGGTACTAAGTTCATGATAAATTAAAGTTCAATTAATCAAATTACTTAAGAACTCCCACTTAGATAGACATCTCTCTAATCATCTAAGTGATCACGTGATCCATATCAACTAAACCATGTCCGATCATCACGTGAGATGGAGTAGTTTTCAATGGTGAACATCACTATGTTGGTCATATCTACTATATGATTCACACTCGACCTTTCAGTCTCAGTGCTCCGAGGCCATATCTGCATATGCTAGGCTCGTCAAGTTTAACCCGAGTATTCTGCGTGTGCAAAACTGGCTTGCACCTGTTGTATGTGAATGTAGAGCTTATCACACCCGATCATCACGTGGTGTCTCGGCACGACGAACTGTAGCAACGGTGCATACTCAGGGAGAACGCTTGTACCTTGAAATTTAGTGAGAGATCATCTTATAATGCTACCGCCTAACTAAGCAAAATAAGATGCATAAAGGATAAACATCACATGCAATCAATATAAGTGATATGATATGGACATCATCATCTTGTGCCTTTGATCTCCATCTCCAAAGCATTGTCATGATCACCATCGTTACCGGCTTGCAACCTTGATCTCCATCGAAGCATCGTTGTCGTATCGCCAACTATTTCTTCTATGACTATCGCTACCGCTTAGTGATAAATTAAAGCAATTACATGGCGATTGCATTTCATACAATAAAGCGACAACTATATGGCTCCTTCCTATTGCCGATAACTCTGTTACAAAACATGATCATCTCATACAATAAAATTTATCATCATGTCTTGACCATATCACATCACAACATGCCCTGCAAAAACAAGTTAGACGTCCTCTACTTTGTTGTTGCAAGTTTTACGTGGCTGCTACGGGCTGAGCAAGAACCGTTCTTACCTACGCATCAAAAACCACAATGCGGTATAGTGATTGCCTTTTGATCTTCATAAAGAACCATGTTCATTGAATCCGATTCAACTAAAGTTGGAGAAACTGACACCCACTAGCCACCTGTGTGCGAAGCACGTCGGTAGAACCAGTCTCGCATAAGTGTACACGTAATGTTGGTCTGAGCCGCTTCATCCAACAATACCGCTGAATCAACAATCAACTAGTGACGGCAAGCAATATGTATATACCCATGCCCACAACAACTTTGTGTTCTACTCATGCATATAACATCTACGCATAAACCTGGCTCGGATGCCACTGTTGGGGAACACAGTAATTTCAAAATTTTCCTACGCACACGCAAGATCTATCTGGGTGATGCATAGCAGCAAGAGGGGAAGAGTGTTGTCTACATACCCTCGTAGACCGTAAGCGGAAGCGTTATGACAACGCGGTTGATGTAGTCGAATGTCTTCATGATCCGACCGATCCTAGCACCGAAGGTACGTCACCTCCGCGATCTGCACACGTTCAGCACGGCGACACCCCACGAACTCTAGATCCAGCTGAGTGTCGAGGGAGAGTTTTGTCAGCACGACGGTGTGATGACGGTGATGATGAAGCTACCGGAATAGGGCTTCGCCTAAGCACCGTTATGATATGACCGAGGTGGATTATGGTGGAGGGGGGCACCGCACACAGTTAAGATAATGATCAACTTGTGTGTCTATGGGGTGCCCCGTCCCCTGTATATAAAGGAGTGGAGGAGGGGGGAGGGCCGGCCCTCTATGGCACGCCCTAGGGGAGTCCTACTCCCACCGGGAGTAGGATTCCCCCCTTCCAAGTAGTAGGAGTTGGAGAGAAGGAAGGGGAGGAGAGAAGTAAGGAAGGGGGGGGGGCGCCCAATTCGGATTGGGCTAGGGGGCGCGCCTCCCACCTTTTCCTTTCCTCCCCTCTATTCCAGTAAGGCCCAATAAGGCCCAAATACTCCCCGGGGGGTTCCGGTAACCTCCCGGTACTCTGAAAAATGCCCGGACTCATCCGGAACCATTTCGATGTCCAAACATAGGCTTGCAATATATTGATATTTATGTCTCGACCATTTCGAGACTCCTCATCATGTCCGTGATCAAATCCGGGACTCCGAACTACCTTCAGTACATAAAAACACATAAACTCATAATACCGATCATCACCGAACGTTAAGCGTGCAGACCCTACGGGTTCGAAAACTATGTAGACATGACCGAGACTCATCTTCGGTCAATAACCAATAGCGGAACCTGGATGCTCATATTGGTTCCTACATATTCTACGAAGATTTTTATCGGTCAAACCGCACTACAACATACGTTGTTCCCTTTGTCATCGGTATGTTACTTGCCCGAGATTCAATCGTCGGTATCATCATACCTAGTTCAATCTCGTTACCGGCAAGTCGATTTACTCGTTCTGTAATGCTACATCCCATAACTAACTCATTAGTCACATTGCTTGGAAAGCCTTATATTGATGTGCATTACCGAGAGGGCCCAGAGATACCTCTCTGATACACGGAGTGACAAATCCTAATCTCGATCTATGCCAACTCAACAAACACCATCGGAGACACCAGTAGAGCATCTTTATAGTCACCCAGTTACATTGTGATGTTTGATAGCACACTAAGTGTTCCTCCGGTATTCGGGAGTTGCATAATCTCATAGTCATAGGAACATGTATAAGTTATGCAGAAAGCAATAGCAGTAAACTAAACGATCATCGTCCTAAGCTAACAGATGGGTCAAGTCAATCACATTATTCTCTAATGATGTGATCCCGTTAACCAAGTGACAACTCTTGTCTATGGTCAGGAAACATAACCATCATTGATTCAATGAGCTAGTCAAGTAGAGGCATACTAGTGACACTCTGTTTGTCTATGTATTCACACGTGTACTAAGTTCCAGTTAATACAATTCTAGCATGAATAATATACATTTATCATGATATAATGAAATACTAATAACAACTTTATTATTGCCTCTAGGGCATATTTCCTTCAGAAGGTGCTCCCTAGCCCCAACGCTGCGGGGAGGATTGCCGAATGGAACATAGAGGTACAATCGTTCCAGCTGGAGTTGAGCACCACCAGGGTCATCAAGGGCGCGACCCTCACTGACTTCGTGACAGAATGAACTGATGCCCCTGACCGAGGGATGGGTGAAGATCGGTCTCTAGCGCTCAAAGACGAGGTGCCCGATGGCTGGGTCGTGTACTTTGACGGCGCATTCGCGTGCCAAGGCGCGGGGGCTGGAGCCGTACTCATCTCGCCAATCCCAGGAAAGCTATTATACGTTGTGCAGCTCTGCTTTCAACATGGTGAGAAGGTATCCAACAACATCACGGAGTACGAGGGCCTGATTGCCGGCCTCAAGGCCGCGACGGCCCTGGGGGTCAAGCGTCTCACCATCAAGGGCGACTCCCAGCTCCTCGTCAACTTCTCCAACAAGGAATACAACCCTAAGGACGAGCACATGGAGGCATACCTAGAAAGAGGTATGCAAGATTGAAAATCGCTTCTTGGGCTTGGAATTGCAGCACGTCCCTCGCGACACGAACAAGGAGGTGGAAGACATCGCCAAGAGGGTGTCCCGATGCGAGCCCCAGAAGCCTGGCGTGTTCGAGGAAAGGATCTTCAACCCGTCGGCAGCCCCTCCCGCTGCAGACCAGGCGCTGCTTCGGGAGGAACCGCCCCGGGCCCCCTCCTCGGGTGCCCCGGCCTGCGGCCTGACCTTAGGAGCCTGCCTGCCCCTGGCGCTGGAACCTCAGGTGGGCTGCTGGATCGAAGAGTTCAAGGCGTACCTGCTCCGCGGCGCCTTGCTGAAGAAGGAGGAAGACGCAGAACGAGTGGCCCGTCAGGCCACTGCATATTGCTTGCAGGACGGAGAGATCTACTGAAGACGCCCCAACGACGTCTCGCTGTGGTGCACATCCAAGGAGCAAGGGCGCAAATTGCTGGCTGACATCCACGACGGGGATTGTGGACACCATTCTTCATCGCGCACCCTCGTGGTCAAGGCTTTCCGCAGCGGATTCTACTGGCCCACGACGCTCATCGATGCCACCGAGGTGGTGTGATCGTGTGAGGCCTGCCAGTTCCATGCCAAACAGATCCACCAGCCCGCTCAGGGACTCTAGACCATCCCACTCTCGTGGCCATTCGTGGTCTGGGGGCTGGATATCCTAGCCCCGTTTCCCCGAGTAGCCGGAGGCTATCTCTACCTCTACGTCGCCATCGACAAATTCACTAAGTGGGCGGAGGTGGAGCCCCTGCGCACCATCCCTCCTGGCTCAGTCGTCAAGTTCATCAAGGGCCTCGTGAGACACTTTGGGGTCCCCAACCGTATCATCACTAACAATGGCTCTCAGTTTACAAGCAATCTCTTCAGGACATATTGTGCTAACCTTGGAAAGCAGATATGCTACACTTTGGTGGCACACCCACGGAGTAACGGCCAAGCCAAACGCGCCAACCTGGAGGTCCTGTGGGGCCTCAAAATGAGGAGCTTCAAGAAGAATCTTGAGGCTTGCGGCAGGGGTTGGCTCGGTGAGCTTCAATTTTTGTTGTAGTCCATCCGCACCACCGCAACTAAGCCCACCGACGAGACCCCGTTCTTCCTCGTCTACGGGGCTGAGGCGGTCCTCCCACACGAGGCCAAACATCACTCCCCGCGGGTCTTGGCGTTTGACGAGGCACGCCAGGACGCCTAGCGGGGGATAGATCTCGTGCTCGGGGAGGAGGCCCGCCGCCAAGCCTTGCTCCGCGCCACAAGGAACCAGCAAGCGCTGCCATGGTATCACTGCTGCGGTGTCCGCTCCAGGACCCTCGAGGTGGGTGACCTCGTCCTGAGGCGGGAACTCTCTAGGGAGGGGCTTCACAAGCTCTCGCCTATGTGGGAGGGCCCGTTCAGGGTCGCCCGTGTCTCCAGGCCTGGCACCGCGCGCTTGGAGACGCAGGACGGGGTCCCCATCCAGAATGCTTGGAACATCCAGCACCTTTGGAAGTTCTACCCATGATAGGTGAGCGCCATGCGCCTCCCCAATCTCTGCCCGTGACACTCTCATGTAATAATGAGTGGGGTTGTATCTCCCGAGCGCCGCCCTGGGGACTCACGGGGGCTCCCACCCATGCCTAAGTGGAAGCCCCATGCTTCGCGCTGGAGGATGACACAGTTGAAAGATTGTGGATGTCGCCTAGAGGGGGGGGGTGAATAGGCGCTTTAAAATAATTACGGTTTAGGCTTGAACAAATGCGGAATAAACCTAGCAGTTAATTTGTCAAACACAAAACCTACAACAACTAGGCTCACCTATGTGCACCAAGAACTTATACTAAGCAAGATAAACAACTATGTGATAGCAAGATATATGACAAGAAACAATATGGCTATCACAAAGTAAAGTGCATAAGTAAAGGGCTCGGGTAAGAGATAACCGAGGCACACGGAGATGACGATGTATCCCGAAGTTCACACCCTTGCGGATGCTAATCTCCGTTTGGAGCGGTGTGGAGGCACAATGCTCCCCAAGAAGCCACTAGGACCACCGTAATCTCCTCACGCCCTCGCACAATGCAATATGCCGTGATTCCACTAAGGGACCCTTGAGGGCGGTCACCGAACCCGTACAAATGGCAACCCTTGGGGGCGGTCACCGAACCCATACACTTTGGCAACCCTTGGGGGCGGTCACCGGTACCCGTTAAATTGCTTGGGGCGATCTCCACAACCTAATTGGAGACCCCGACGCTTGCCCGGAGCTTTACACCACAATGATTGAGCTCCGAACACCACCAACCATCTAGGGCGCCCAAGCACCCAAGAGGAACAAGCTCAAAGGTCCCAAGCACCCAAGAGTAATAAGCTTCTCAACTTGTAACTTCCACGTATCACGTGGAGAACTCAAACCGATGCACCAAATGCAATGGCAAGGGCACACGGAGTGCCCAAGTCCTTCTCTCTCAAATCCCACCGAAGCAACTTATAACGCCCTCGATGCGGCTATATCTCCCACGTGTTGAAGCACGACTTAGAGGCATAACCGCATTGAAAGCAATGTCGCAAGCGAGGTAATCTTCACACAACCCATGTAATACATAAGGGAAAGAGATACATAGTTGGCTTACAATCGCCACTTCACACAATACAAGAATAAAGCATTACATCATCCAAATACAATCAAGGTCTGACTACGGAACCAAAATAAAAGAAGAACCCCAAATGCGACACGGTCCCCGATCGACCCCAACTGGGCTCCACTACTGATCAACTAGAACGAAGCAACACAAAGGACAAGATCTTCATCGAGCTCCTCCTGAGTTTGGTTGCGTCATCTGCACGGAGTCATCGACACCTGCAAGCTGGTTTCGGAAGTATCTGTGAGCCACGGGGACTCAGCAATCTCACACCCTCGCGATCAAGACTATTTAAGCTTATAGGAAGGGTAAAAGGTATGAGGTGGAGCTGCAGCAAGCGACTAGCATATATGGTGACTATCAGACGCAAATGAGAGCGAGAAGAGAAGGCAAAGCACGATCGAGAAACTATGATCAAGAAGTGATCCTAGAACAACCTACGTCAAGCATAACTCCAACACCATGTTCACTTCCCGGACTCCGCCGAAAATAGACCATCACGGTTACACACACGGTTGATGCATTTTAATTAAGGTCAACTTCAGGTTTCTACAACCGGACGTTAACAAATTCCCATCTGCCCATAACCGCGGGCACGGTTTTCGAAAGTTCAAATCCCTGCAGGGGTGTCCCAACTTAGCCCATGACAAGCTCTCACGGTCAACGAAGGATATTCCTTCTAGCGGGAAGACCCGATCAGACTCGGAATCCAGGTTACAAGACATTGTCGACAAGGTAAAAATAAACCAGCAACACCGCCCGAATGTGCCGACAAATCCCGATAGGAGCTGCACATATCTCGTTCTCAGGGCACACTCAGATGATCTCTCCATACAACTAAAACCAAACCTCAAGTTTCCCCGAGGGGGCGCTGCACAGGACTCTAGTTTGGACCAACACTCAGAGGAGCACTGGCCCGGGGGGGGGGGAGGTTAAAATAAAGATGACCCTTGGGCTGGCCGACCCAAGGGAAAGAAAAGGCTAGGTGGCGAATGGTAAAACCAATGTTGGGCATTGCTGGAGAAGTTTTATTCAAGGCAAACTGTCAAGGGGTTCCCATTATAACCCAACCGCGTAAGGAACGCAAAATCCGGGAACATAACACCGATATGACGGAAACTAGGGCGGCAAGAGTGGAACAAAACACTAGGCAAAAGGCCGAGCCTTCCACCCTTTACCAAGTATATAGATGCATTAATTAAATAAGAGATATTGTGATATCCAACAAGTAAACATGTTCCAACAAGGAACAACATCTCCATGTTCCAACAAGGAACAAACTTCAATCTTCACCTGCAACTAACAACGCTATAAGAGGGGCTGAGCAAAGCGGTAACATAGCCAAACAACGGTTTGCTAGGACAAGGTGGGTTAGAGGCTTGGTTCAACAATATAGGAGGCATGATAAGCAAGTGGTAGGTATCGCAACATAGGCATAGCAAAAGAGCGAGCAACTAGCAAGCAAAGATAGAAGTGATTTCGAGGGTATGGTCATCTTGCCTGAGATCCTGCAAGGAAGAAGAACGAGTCCATGAAGAAGACAAACGAACGTAGACGAACGGGTCCTCACAAACGCGACATTACCGGAACCAACCCGAAGAAGCAAACACCGGAAAGAAGCACACAACATAGTAAACAAACCACACATGAACATGGTATGAATATGCGGGATGCGGTATGCGATGCATATGCATGATTTGCAAGGGAATGAATGAACCTGGCCTCAACATGGAAATAAAAGTCTGCCACTGGAAAGGTGAGATGATTTCGGTTGAAAACTATATAAAGAACGCCGGAATCGGAGACACGGTTTGGAAATGGCAAGCAAAACAAATATGGCACCGGTCTGCGATAAACAACAAGTAGCCATCTAAATGCAACAAGACAAACATGCTACAGCACTCAAACATGGCAACAAAATACATGGCAGGGATCCACACATGATGCTTGACAAAAGATGAACACTGAGCTACGGCTAATTCATCCATTAACAGGTTCAAACAAGCATGGCAAAAATGCAAATGGTAAACAGATTTCAGACTTAGTGAAATTAACACAAGCCTGGAATTTCAGATCAAGTAGCACACTTTGGAGCATGAAAACTATATGCTACATGGCCTAAACATGGCAAAGTAAAGCATGGCATGGAGCTACTCAAAGAGTTTAACAAAAGTCCCTTAGTGACCTTGAGCCAAAAAGGATCAAAAAATACAATTGCAAGCATGTGAACATGGCAAAAACATAAACAGATCACAGACTTAGTGAAAAACTGGAGCATGCAAAATCAGATATCAAGTAGGCATGTTTACGAGCTCGATGCACTCACTACAGAGCAAGGCATGACAATCTAAACATACACCCATTAAGAATACACCTTATACAAGCTACACATGGCAAGAACAATAACATAGCATGCACGGATCAACTACAACATCCCCGGCAAAATCGCTAACAAGTAGACAATCTGCCCAGATTCACGAAATGGCAAAAGTCGAGCTCGAGTGACTCAAGCTAGGGTGCTCCATAATTGCAAACAAAGACATGGATGGATAGACACTACAAGATTAACAAAATATCCTTACTGATCATCCTCAAAAGAGGCACAGATCACTAGGAAACAACATGAACATATGGCATAATGATAAGAACAACTCAAGGACTTAGTGGAATGGCTAAGTCCCTGAAATCAGCATTAACAAATGCACCACTTTGCAAGCTTGTGCTAGTCACCACACACATCACAAAAATACATGGATGGCACCTCTGGATAGATGACAAAGCATATAACAAAACATATGTAGAGCTCAGGGGCATATCATGCACACAATAATCATGGCAAAAAATGACAAATAGCTATTTGGAGCAGCAGATCTGGCAATTATCTCAAATAGCATACTTCCAACAGCATTTCAGGCATCAAGATGAGTTCAAATGAAAATGATGCAATGAGATGAAATGATGTACTCTCTGAGGCGAACATTTTGATATGCTACACGCATGAATCGGAGCTACGGATGCAAAGTTACGACATGATGAACATCGAAAAATAATTAGGGTTTCGGGAGGGGAAAGTCAACCCGATCCAGATCCAGATCTGGATCTCGCCGTTACTGTAGCAGTTCGCCGGAGTCGGGTTGCCGGAGACGAGGGAGGTGGCCGGAGCAGCGAGGAGAGGAAGGAGCTCGCCGGGGGGAGCTCGGCACCGGCGATGGCGGCGCATGGCGGCGGCGGCGCTCGACAGGGAGGCCGGACGGCGGCAAGGACGGA
>NC_057797.1:380383031-380389290 GCF_018294505.1 Triticum aestivum
CCGGCACGGAAGGCGGCGGAGCTGGACGGATGCTGCGGGCGGCGACGCAAGGGAGCAGGCGGCACGCGGGGTGATGGGCCGGGAGGGCCCGATCCGGGCTCTCCAGGCCGCGACGGCGGTGGGGCGGCGGCGTGCCACTTGGCGGGAGGTCATTGGCGCGGGTGGCGGCGGCGGGTCTGTCCGGCCGGGTTCGGACATGTCCGGCGTGGCGCGAGGGAAATTTAGGGTTAGAGGAAGGGGAAGACCCGAGATTTTCGTGGGGGATCTTTATATAGGCATAGAGGGAGCTAGGAGAGTCCAAATGAGGTGCAGTTTTCGGCCACGCGCTCGTGATCGAACGCTCTAGATGATGGAGAGGGTTTTTGTGGGTTTTGAGCCAAATTGAAGGGGTGTTGGGCTGCAACACACACGAGGCCTTCTCGGTCCCTCGGTTAACCGTTGGAGCATCAAACGAAGTCCAAATGTTACGAAACTTGACAGGCGGTCTACCGGTAGTAAACCAAGTCCGCTTGACAAGTCTCGGTCCAATCCGGAAATGTTTAACCCCCACACATGAAAGAAAGGTAGAAATGACCACCGGAGGAGAACGGAGCGCCGGAATGCAAAACGGACAACGGGGAAAATGCTTGGATGCATGAGACGAACACGTATGCGAATGCAATGCACATGATGACATGATATGAGATGCATGACACGCAAGCAATGACAAGGCAACAACAACGAATCACTGGAGGACACCTGACACATCGGTATCGGGGCGTTACAACACTCCACCACTATGAGAGGATCTCGTCCCGAGATCTGGAATGGCACCGGAGGGAAAAACGGAAGAGAGAGAGAGAAGAGGTAAAACTAAGTTGCTTCTTTGACAAACGAGAGAAACCACGATCCTTTAGAGGTTGAACAAATTGGAAGAAAGAAAGCAACAGAGAAGAATAAAGTTAAAAGCACTCCATTACAAAAAGGGGAAAAGAAAGAACCGATTTGGGTAGCACTTCGGTTGATAAGATATGAAAGACCTGATAAAATGAAAGGGCTTGAGCAAAGGGACACAACACTCCGGTTAAAAGGATAAGCACGAGCAGAACATGGTCCTGACAATCCGAGAAGATGGGTTGAGGAGAGCAACATCACAATGCCTCCGGAACGGAAGAATAGAAGATAGATAATTGAAATAGGAGAATTGAGAAGAAAATGCCAACTTGTGCCACAAAAGAGCTTGAAAAGGCATCTTTAGGAGAAGGGTCGAACGGAGTTGTTGGAACACCAACAATGAAAAGAATAAGCTTGATATGGTCTTGTGGAATACATCTCAAATTATGAGGTGACAACCTGCCACTAACGGGAAAAAGAATTGGATTGATATGAACAAATTGACGAGAAAGTATATCGCACCGGAAAGGATAAATGAAGAACTTGGATCATTGATAAACACCATAAGAGCGACAATCCTTAAAGGAAATCCTTGATGAACGCTTCGAGAAGGGAATAAATCCTTGATGAAACACCATGTCGCGCCTCCATGAAGAACTCCGGTAACAAAAGAAAGAGAAATTGAAAACACAAGGTGAATCCTTGCAATGATTTAGATGGATCTCCGTGATAATTAGAGCTTGGAACTCCGGGAAAGAAAAGATGAAAACAAGTGAAACCGAGAATTTGGTGAACCTCCGGAATAAGGAATAAAATCTCTTGGATGAAACAATAATAAGAATTACATTATGCTTATCCTTCATCAAATAAATTGATGACAATCAATGGAATTGGCATACTACTTATTCTCGTAGAAAAGATTAAGATAGATATCGCGCCAACTTGAGAATGCCTTCCACGAAACACCGGTGGAATCGAAACAACAAATGAATTGATAAGAGAACGAAAGAAGAGGAATCTTGCATGAACCACCGTAAGAATTAAAATGACCAAAAGGAAGATAAAGGAACACCGGTTAGAATTATGAAATGAATGAGGATACTTGAGAGAATTTAGATACAAGTGAACGAAGGGATCACGAACTGATTAGAGAACACTTGAACGAAGCACCGGTAAGATTGGAGAATGATAACTGAAATCTAAGAATGAATAAACCTGAATTGATGGACTCCGGATAATCAACCTGAAAAGACTCCTGTATTGCACCGAATGGGTGAAAAGAATTCCCACAATCGAAAACAATTATGAGAGGATGGCAACAAGCTAGAATCACGAATCTTGAAGAGAATGGAGCAAGATTTAAGAGAAACTCTTCTTCGGTCTTCAAAATCTGAGAATGACGACGAGAAACACCACCAATAATTATTGAGGCACTCCGGAATGAAGAATGGAAAGGTTGAGCCAACGATGAAAAGAATTTGAAAGATCTTGGAGAAATACATATGACTGATGATGAATCATTCTTACGTCAAACTTCGAAAAGAATTTTAAGGGTATCTCTGTAAGAATTAGAAGAGTCAGGTAAGATCCTAGGAAAAGACCTGTGGGTTAGAGCCCACTCAAAACAAAAACATCGTTAGAATGATTAAAAGAGAGGTTGCACCGGTTGAATTAAAAGGCTTGAATGAGATAACATCCACAAAATAGCTTGAAGGGATTAAGAGTGGAAACACGAATCTTCTGAGATATCTTTAGCACTCCAAAACAAAAGAATAGCGAGAGGTGAACGATTATGAGGTGCACCGGCATAAGAAAAGCATTGGACAAAAAGAAAAGACAATGCTCAATACCAAAGTTTGAATTGAATCCACCGGAGAAGAAAAGATCGCAGAATACAACACTTGAAGCTCCGTTAGAATCTTCATGAGAAACACCGAATACGAATATTGATGGAAAAGAATGGAGAGACTTCATAACCAATAAGATGGATACTTGATTAAGAAATCTGAATCCTTGGAGAAAAACAAAGGGAGGGAGGGTGGGAAAAAGAAAGACAATTTGGAATGGATGAAACGAACACCATTGAGAAACTTAGAATTGATCTTGCGGATGTTGAAATGATCGGATCCACTTGAAGAGAAACACGTCGGTTGAAAAGGGTTAACAAGACAATCTCGATGACCGAGAAGGATTAGTGTTCACATCGGTGTATGAGAACACCGCTTAGGAAAAAAAGGTATGGAACCAACATTTGACTCCGAAGCAACTCAAATACCACACTCAAAACAAAACAAAGGATTGGCTTGCAGAATAAGCCGGAACAAACATATGATAGAGATTTCGTCCAAAGTTTTCGTGGTGGGGCCTATACGGGCTCGATCGTACAGCACCATCATGTACAAGGCAGTGCACATGACATACGAAGCGTCCCTGAGTCGGCATAGCCAAGGACTCTTTAAGACACAACGAGACCACTATAAAACCAACCGTGAATAGGCGGACCACTAGACGTCGAACCCCAATTTCATATCATACATCTGTCAGAAAGATATCCTAAGAACTACTTGAATTCCCACTTATAAACTCCCGAAATTTTCCGGTTATGCAATCAGGTGTTGGGGATATAGGGGAAGCATAATATCTCACCCAAACTAGCAAATCCTACATCCAGCTGTATCCATCCTTCAACACATAACCAAGAAACCTTCGGAAATCATCTACCTCAACCTTCGAAAAGCATCCGTTATACGAGTTATGGCAATACTCCCGAACTCCCGCCCCAGTACTGGTTGGCGTCGAGGTTATCTCACCAACAACTTCATAAAAGAGATTTTAGATGTCGGCGTACTAAACTCAGGTATTCCAGAACTGCAACGATAAAATTGTGACGACAACACCTCGGAGCTCAACTCCCCGGAACACTGCCACAACCCCTAAATGACAGGAGGCACCAAGAACAATATTCTCGTCACAAAACCATCAGAACGATTCCAAGATACCCGCGTGATCCTAATTTTTTTAGTGAAATTTGAGGAGAGAATAGTCAAAACTCTATGTCAGGATGCCTCACCAGAGCGATGAAGGGACTGGGGAGTAAAAAGAATTCCTAAACTCTCTGATATATAATTCCTAAATGACTCAAAACATTTTTCTAGACTCAACTCGGCCGCTAATAACGATCAAGCAATGGGGCTCCTAAGGCCGGGGAAGGCTTTGATTACCAACTTATAACGCCCTCGATGCGGCTATATCTCCCACGTGTCGAAGCACGACTTAGAGGCATAACCGCATTGAAAGCAATGTTGCAAGCGAAGTAATCTTCACACAACCCATGTAATACATAAGGGAAGGAGATACATAGTTGGCTTACAATCGCCACTTCACACAATACAAGAATAAAGCATTACATCATCCAAATACAATCAAGGTCCGACTACGGAACCAAAATAAAAGAAGAACCCGGAATGCGACACGGTCCCCGATCGACCCCAACTGGGCTCCACTACTGATCAACTAGAACGAAGCAACACAAAGGACAAGATCTTCATCGAGCTCCTCCTGAGCTTGGTTGCGTCATCTGCATGGACTCATCGGCACCTGCAAGCTGGTTTTGGAAGTATCTGTGAGCCACGGGGACTCAGCAATCTCGCACCCTCGCGATCAAGACTATTTAAGTTTATAGGAAGGGTAAAAGGTATGAGGTGGAGCTGCAGCAAGCGACTAGCATATATGGTGACTATCAGACGCAAGTGAGAGCGAGAAGAGAAGGCAAAGCACGATCGAGAAACTATGATCAAGAAGTGATCCTAGAACAACCTACGTCAAGCATAACTCCAACACCGTGTTCACTTCCCGGACTCCGCCGGAAAGAGACCATCACGGTTACACATGCGGTTGATGCATTTTAATTAAGGTCAACTTCAGGTTTCTACAACCGGACGTTAACAAATTCCCATCTGCCCATAACCGCGGGCACGGTTTCCAAAAGTTCAAATCCCTGCAGGGGTGTCCCAACTTAGCCCATGACAAGCTCTCACGGTCAAAGAAGGATATTCCTTCTAGCGGGAAGACCCGATCAGACTCGGAATCCCGGTTACAAGACATTTCGACAAGGTAAAACTAAACCAGCAACACCGCCCGAATGTGCCGACAAATCCCGATAGGAGCTGCACATATCTCGTTCTCAAGGCACACTCAGATGAGCTCTCCATACAACTAAAACCAAACCTCGAGTTTCCTCGAGGGGGCGCTGCACAGGACTCTAGTTTGGACCAACACTCAGAGGAGCACTGGCCCGGGGGGGTTTAAAATAAAGATGACCCTTGGGCTGGCCGACCCAAGGGAAAGAAAAGGCTAGGTGGCGAATGGTAAAATCAATGTTGGGTATTGCTGGAGAAGTTTTATTCAAGGCGAACTATCAAGGGGTTCCCATTATAACCCAACCGCGTAAGGAACGCAAAATCCGGGAACATAACACCGATATGACGGAAACTAGGGCGGCAAGAGTGGAACAAAACACTAGGCAAAAGGCCGAGCCTTCCACCCTTTACCAAGTATATAGATGCATTAATTAAATAAGAGATATTGTGATATCCCAACAAGTAAACATGTTCCAACAAGGAACAACATATCCATGTTCCAACAAGGAACAAACTTCAATCTTCACCTGCAAGTAACAACGCTATAAGAGGGGCTGAGTGTAACACCCCGGATGTAACTTACCCAATTTGTACTCCAACTCTTGCCGTTTCTGGCTTTAAGTTATTTTATTTTCTCGGGTTCGGGTCTTTGTCTCTATGTGTTGTTATCGTTGTCATGCATCTCATATCATGTCATCATGTGCATTGCATTTGCATACGTGTTCATCTCATGCATTCGAGCATTTTCCCTGTTGTCCGTTTTGCATTTCGGCGCTTCGTTCTCCTCCGGTGGTCTTTTCTAGCCTTTCTTTCATGTGTGGGGATTAAACATTTCCGTATTGGACCGAGACTTGCCAAGCGGCCTTGGTTTACTACCAGTAGACCGCCTGTCAAGTTTCGTACCATTTGGACTTCGTTTGATACTCTAACGGTTAACCGAGGGACCGAAAAGCCCTCGTGTGTGTTGCAGCCCAACACCCCTCCAAGTTGGCCCAAAACCCACCAAAACCCTCTCCATCATCTAGAGCATTCGATCACGATCGCGTGGCCGAAAACCGCACCTCATTTGGACTCTCCTAGCTCCTCCTATGCCTATATATAAAACCCCTCCTCAAAATTCGCGGATCCCCTCGCCCGAAACCCTTGATCCACCCTCTCCACGCGGCCGGACACGTCCGCCGGCCGCCAGACACGTCCGCCGCCGCCCGCGGCGAACCACAGGCCGCCACGTGGCCCGGCCACCGCCT
>NC_057797.1:380389701-380399143 GCF_018294505.1 Triticum aestivum
GACCGCGCCGCCCCGGCAGCTCCGGTGGCCGCCGCCCCCGCCGACGCCGCCCTCCGCCGCCGCCTCGCCGTCCTCTCCCCGGCCGGCAAGTCCTCCGGCGAGCTCTCCCTCCTCCGGCCATCTCCCTCCTCCGGCGAGCACTGTTCCGGCCATCCTCGAAGTCCGCGCCGATCCGGATCTAGATATGGGAAAATATCTCGGGTTGACTTTTGCCCGAAACCCTAATCATTTTGCATATTTCATCATGCTATAACTCCGCATCCGTAGCTCCGTTTTGGGCATATAGCATATCAAAATGTTTGTCTCAGAGAGTACATCATTTCATTCCATTGCATTATTTTCATTTGAGTTCATCTTGATGCCCGAAATGCTGTTAGAAGAGGGCTACTTGAGATAATTGTCAGATCTGCTACTCCATTTAGATATTTGTCATTTTTGCCATGATTAGTGTGTGCATGATATGCGCATGAGCTCTACATATGTTTTGTTAAGGGTTTTTCCATCTTTCCAGAGGTGCAACCCATGTATTTTTGTGATGTGTGTGGTGTCTAGCACAAATTTGCAAAGTGAGGCACTTGGTAATGCTGATTTCAGGGACTTAGCAATTCTACTAAGTCCTTGAGCTGTTTATCTCATATTGCCATATGTTCATGTTATTTCCTAGTGATCCGTGCCTCTTTTGAGGATGATCAGTAAGGATGTTTTGTTAATCTTGTAGTGCCCTATCCATCCATGTCTTTGTTTGCAATTATGGAGCAGCCTAGCTTGAGTCAATCGAGCTCTACTTTTGCTACTTCTTGAATCTAGGCAGATTGTCTACTTGTTAGCGATTTTTCCGATGATGTTGTAGTTGATCCGTGCATGCTATGCTATTGTTCTTGCCATGTCTAGCTTGCATTTTGTGTATTCTTGATGGGTGTATGCTTAGTTTGCCATGACTTGCTCTGTAGTGAGTGCATCGAGCTCGTAAACATGCCTACTTGATATCTGTTTTCAGCATGCTCCAGTTTTCACTAAGTCTGAGAACTGATTATGTTTTTGCCATGTTCCCATGCTTGCAATTGTATTTTCTGATCCCTTTTGGCTCAAGGTCACTAAGGGACTTTTGTTAAGCTCTTTGAGTAGCTCTATGCCATACTTTACTTTGCCATGTTCAGGTCCTGTAGCATGTAGTTTTGTTGCTCCGAAGAGTGGTATATGATCTGAAATTCCAGACAAGTGTTAATTTCACTAAGTCTGAGATCTGTTTGCCATATGCATTTTTGCCATGCTTGTTTGAACCTGTTAATGTATGATTTGGCCGTAGCTCAGTGCTAGACTTTTGTTAAGCATCTTGAATGCATCCCTGCCATGTATTTTGTTGTCATGTTTGGGTGCTATAGTTTGTTCATCTCTTTGCATTTAGATGGCTACTTGCTGTAAATCGCAGACCGGTGTCATATTTGAATCGCTTGCCATTTCCAAACCGTAACTCCGATTCCGACGTTCTTTATATCGTTTTCAAGCGATTTCATCTCATCTTTCCAATGGCACACTTGGATTTCCAAGTTGAGGCCAGGTTCATGCATCCCTTGTAAAATCTTGCATATGCATCCCGCATCGCATCCCGCATAGCATACCATCCTTGCATCATATTGTTTGATCCTTGCACGTGGTTGATTGTGTCCTTGTTGCTTGTTTGTCTTGTTTGGGTAGAGACGGGAGACGAGTTCGCTAACGAGGAGCCCGTTGAGTTTGCTTTCGAGGATCCAGTCAACTCTGACCACTTTGCAGGCAAGATGATCATACCCTCGAAATCACTACTATCTTTGCTTTGCTAGATGCTCGCTCCTTTGCTATGCCAATGCTACGATGCCTACCACTTGATTTCAAGCCTCCCAAATTGCCATGTCAAACCTCTAACCCACCATGTCCTAGCAAACCGTTGATTGCCTATGTCACCGCTTTGCTCAGCCCCTCTTATAGCGTTGCTAGTTGCAAGTGAAGATTGGAGGCCGTTCCTTGTAGGAACATTTATTTACTTGTTGGGATATCATTATATTATCTTGTTATCTTAATGCATCTATATACTTGGTAAAGGGTGGAAGGCTCGGCCTCTCGCCTAGTGTTTTGTTCCACTCTTGCCGCCCTAGTTTCCGTCATATCGGTGTTATGTTCCCGGATTTTGCGTTCCTTACGCGGTTGGGTTATAATGGGAACCCCTTGATAGTTCTCCTTGATTAAAGCTTTTCCAGCAATGCCCAACCTTGGTTTTACCATTTGCCACCTAGCCTCTTTTCCCTTGGGTTTCCGGAGCCCGAGGGTCATCTTATTTTAAACCCCCCCGGGCCAGTGCTCCTCTGAGTGTTGGTCCACCTGTCAGCTGCCGGTGGCCACCAGGGGCAACTCTGGGCTGGCCTACCCGTACCTAGGACAATCTGAGTGTGCCCTGAGAAAGAGATATGCGCAGCTCCTATCGGGATTTGTCGGCACATTTGGGCGGTGTTGCTGGTCTTGTTTTAACCTGTCGAAGTGTCTTGAAGAACCGAGGTACCGAGTCTGATCGGAACGTCTCGGGAGGAGGTCTATTCCTTCGTTGACCGTGATAGCTTGTCATGGGCTAAGTTGGGACTCCCCTGCAGGGATTTGAACTTTCAAAAGCCGTGCCCGCGGTTATGGGCAGATGGGAATTTGTTAATGTCCGGTTGTAGATAACTTGAACCTTAACTTAATTAAAATGAATCAACCGTGTGTGTTACCGTGATGGCCTCTTCTCGGCGGAGTCCGGGAAGTGGACACGGTGTTGGAGTAATGCTTGCGCAGGTTGCTCTCTAGTTTCTCGCTCGCGCTTTGCCTCCTCTTCTCGCTCTCTTTTGCGAACAGGATAGCCACCATATTTGCTAGTCGTTTGCTGCAGCTCCACATATTTACCTTGCCTTACCTATAAGCTTAAATAGTCTTGATCGTGAGGGTGCGAGATTGCTGAGTCCCTGTGGCTCACAGATTACTATTACACCAGATGCAGGGCCTGATGATTCCGCTCCAGGTGACACGCTTGAGCTCAAGTGGGAGTTTGACAAGGACTCTCAACGTTACTATGTTTCTTTTCCTGATGATCAGTAGTGGTGCCCAGTTGGGGTGATCGGGACCGTGTCGCATGTTGGGTTATCTTTTATTTTGGCGCCGTAGTCGGGCCATGAGTGTTTGGTTGACATAATGTTATTTATGTACTTAATTGACGTGGCGAGTGTAAGCCAACTATGTTACCTCCCCTTTTATTATCTATATTACATGGGATGTTGTAAAGATTGCCTAACTTGCGACATATGCCTTCAATGCGATTATGCCTCTAAGTCGTGCCTCGACACGTGGGAGATATAGTCGCATCGAGGGTGTTACAAGTTGGTAATCAAAGCCTTCCCCGACCTTAGGAGCCCCATTGCTTGATCGTTATTAGCGACCGAGTTGTGTCTAGAAAAATGTTTTCAGTCATTTAGGAATTATATATCAGAGAATTTAGGAATTCTTTTTACTTCCCAGTCTCCTCATCGCTCTGGTAAGGCATCCTGACGTAGGTTTTGACTCTTCTCTTCTCAAATTTCACTAAAAATTTTTTAGGATCACGCGGGTATCTTGCAATCATTCTGATGGTTTTATGATGAGAACATTGTCTTGGTGCCTCCTGTCAGGGGTTTTGTGGAAGTGTCCCGGGGAGTTGAGCTTTGAGGTGTTGTCGTCATAATTTTATCATTGCAGTTCTGGAATACCTGAGTTTAGTACGCCGACATCAAAAATCTCTTTTATGCAGTTCGTTGGTGAGATAACCTCGACGCCACCCAGTACTGGGGCGGGAATTCGGGAGTATCGCCATAACTTGTATAACGGATGCTTTTCGAAGGTTGAGGTAGATGGTTTCCGAAGTTTTTCTCGGTTATGTGTTGAAGGATGGATACAGCTGGATGTAGGATTTGCTAGATTTGGGTGAGATATTATGCTTCCCCTGTATCCCCAACACCTGGTTGCATAACTAGAAAGGTTCGGGAGTTTGATAGGTGGGAATTCTAGTAGCTCTAGTTCTTCTTCCACGGATATTGGTTTGAGATTGGGATTTCTTACCGATTATTCGTTCTTGATCCATACCTTGTTGATTTATTTCTCTACCTAAATTCTATGTGGCTTCTCAATTTATGGATATGTGACCATTTCAAGAGGAATGCATTCGTTCATTTTGTTTGGATGTGAAGACTATATGTTGCAATTTTCATTCCGTTGGATTCAGCTTCAATATTTGTCTATCAATGTGCTAATGGATGTCAACCTCTTCAGGATGGCTCCTCCAACGCGCACGACTCCGAATCCTGATCCGCCACCACCTCCACCTCCTTCGGAGGCATGACAAGCTGTGATGGCCGCAACCAATGCAAACACACAATTGATCATGCAAATTCTCCAAGAGCGCAATCAAGGCAACCAAGGGAATCAAGGCAACAATCAGAATCACTTTGCTACACTCAACCAGTTCCTTGCTAACGGGCCAAAGACTTTCAGCAATTGTGTTGAGGCAACTGATGCTGACGATTGGCTTGTGGATCTATGCAAGCATTTCGAGTGCAGTAATGTCAGGCTTGAGGACTTCGTCAAGTTCGCTTCCTTCCAACTCAAAGATCAAGCTACAGAATGGTTCCAGCAGTACAAGGATTCCAGAGGTGGACGTGTAATTACTTGGGATGAATTCCGTGAAGATTTCAGAGCTCATCATATTCCTCAGAGCGTGGTTGAAAGCAAGCGTGAGGAATTCCGCAACCTGAAGCAAGGCTCTTTGTCTGTCTATGACTACAACAAGTTGTTTCAGAAGCTCGCCCGCTTTGCTAAGCAGGACGTCCCTGATGAGAAGAGCATGATATACCAGTTCGGGGGTGGTCTCAGAGAAGAAATTCAGCTAGCTCTTGTTCTCTTTGAGCCCTTGAGGTACGATGAGTTCTACAACATGGCATTGAAACAAGAGGCTGCTCAATTGAGGTGTGATGCTTCCAAGAAGCGAGTCAGAAATGCTACTCCTTCTTCCTCTACTCAAGTGTCCAAGCAGCAGAAGTATTGGCTTCCTCCTCCTCCGTTCCGTCAGCCGTATCAGCAGAAGAGCAAAGGTGGCAGTGGATCTTCCCACCCACCCAACCCTGGCTTTCAGAACAAGACTTCGTCTCAACCTCCAAGATCGAGTGCTCCGTATCACCGTCTGCTTTCAGAGGTCACGTGCAACAAGTGCCAACAGAAGGGTCACTATGCCAACAAGTGTCTCAATCAGAGGCGTCTTCCTCCTCCTCCTCCCGTGAGATCGACAAGTACAGCTGTGGTCAAGCATAACCCCAAGCACGCCAAGGTCAACTTGATGAATGCAGCTCAGGCAGAGGATTCGTCAGATGTCATCATGGGTAACCTTCTTGTTAATGATATTCTAGCTAAAGTTCTTTTTGACACTGGTGCATCACATTGTTTCATCTCGAGACCGTTTACATCTAGGCATGAATTGGTTTCACAAGTTTTGCCTAGTCCATTAGCAGTTGTCTCTCCCGGTAAGCGCATGCATGCTAACTCCATCATTCCGGATGTTACTATCACCATGGGTGACTACAAGTTTCTGGCTTCTCCAACGGTTCTTGGTGACTCGGATATTGATCTTATTCTCAGAATGGATTGGCTTTCTAAGCACAAGGCTCAGCTCGATTGTGCAGCCAGGCAGATTCAATTGACTCATTCGTCTGAGGATGTAATTGTGTTTGCCGCTCGTGATGATACCATCCGTCTGTTTTCTCTAAATGAGAAGGGTGAACTCGATGCCATCTCACAAATTCCAGTCGTTTGCGAATATCAAGACGTCTTTCCAGAAGAGCTTCCAGGAATGCCTCCGCACCGGCCAGTTGAATTCGTTATTGATCTTGAGCCCGACATGGAACCTGTGTGCAAGCGTCCTTACAAGTTCGGACCTGAAGAGTTGAAGGAGCTGAAGAAGCAACTTGATATTCAAGAGAGAATGGGTCTCATCCGGCCTAGTTCTTCTCTGTGGGGTTGTGGTGTTCTTTTTGTGAAGAAGAAGGATGGATCGGACCGGCTTTGTGTTGATTACCATCCATTGAACAAGAAACCATCAAGAAAAAATACCCACTTCCCAACATCAACGAGCTGTTCGAACTACTCAAAGGTGCCCAAGTATTCTCCAAGCTTGATCTCCGTATGGGTTATCATCAGATTCGAATCCGTGAGCAAGATATTCCCAAGACGGCTTTCAGGACAAGCTATGGTTCATACGAATACACTGTCATGTCTTTTGGCCTCGTCAACGCTCCTCCGACGTTCTCTCGCATGATGAACTTCATCTTCAACGCCTACACCAATGACTTCGTTTTGGTCTATCTCGATGACATTCTGGTTTTCTCGAAGAACAAGGAAGATCATGCCAAGCACTTGCGTTTGGTACTCGATAAGCTGAGGGAACACCAGTTCTACGCTAAGTTCTCCAAGTGCGAATTTTGGCTCGATGAGGTTCTTTATCTTGGTCATATCATCTCTGCCAAGGGCATTGCGGTGAATCCTGAGTAGGTGTCTGCAATTTTTAATTGGGAACCTCCTCAGAACGTGAAGCAACTCCGTAGCTTCCTCGGTCTCGCAAGATACTGCCGAAGATTCGTTGAAAACTTTTCTAAGATCGCGAAGCCTCTCTCAAATCTTCTCCAGAAGCACGTCAAGTACGTTTGGTCTCCGGAGTGTGACATTGCTTTCAACACTTTGAAAGAGAAATTGATCACTGCCCCAGTTCTGACTCCGCCTGATGAATCCAAACCGTTCGAGGTCTTTTGTGATGCCTCTCTCCAAGGTCTTGGCGCAGTGTTGATGCAAGAGAAGAAAGTTGTTGCTTATACCTCTCGCCAGTTGAAGCCTAATGAAAAGAACTACCCCACTCATGATCTCGAGTTGGCGGCAGTTGTGCATACTCTTTTGACTTGGAGACATCTCTTATTGGGAAGAAAAGTGGACATTTTCACTGATCACAAGAGTCTCAAGTACATCTGCACTCAGCCTAATCTCAACCTCAGGCAAACTCGATGGGTCAAAATGATTCAAGAGTATAATCCGAGTATCGAGTATACTCCAGGCAAGGCCAATGTGATTGCTGACGCATTGAGCAGGAAAGCTTATTGCAACAGTCTGATTCTCAAGCCTTATCAACCCGAGCTTTGTGAAGCTTACCGCAAACTTAATCTGCAAGTTGTTCCTCAAGGTTTCCTCGCCAACCTTCAAGTCTCTCCTACCTTGGAAGACCAGATTCGCCAAGCCCAGCTTCTTGATGCTATGGTGAAAAAGGTGAAGATTGGGATTGCCAAGAGTCAACCCAAGTACAAGTGCTACCGCCTTGATGACAAGGACACTCTCTTCTTCGAGGATCGTATTGTCGTGCCCAAAGGTGACCTCTGTAAAGTGATCATGAACGAGGCTCACAATTCTCTCCTCTCCATCCACCCTGGGAGCACGAAGATGTATCAGGACCTCAAGCAGGCTTATTGGTGGACTCGAATGAAGCACGAGATTGCTCAATTCGTGAATGAATGTGATGTCTGCAGAAGAGTGAAGGCAGAACACCAAAGGCCAGCTGGTCTCCTCCAACCTCTTGCCATTCCAGAATGGAAGTTTGACCACTTTGAGATGGACTTCGTGACTGGGTTTCCAAAGTCCAAGCGTGGCAATGATGCTATATTCGTTGTCATCGACAAACTCACCAAAGTGGCTCACTTTCTGCCCATCAAAGAGTCAATCACTACAACTCAATTGGCAGAACTCTATACCTCTCGGATTGTCTCTCTGCACGGTATTCCACAAGTGATCTCTTCAGACCGTGGCAGCATCTTTACCTCCAAGTTTTGGGATTCTTTGCAGAAGGCCATGGGCACCAACATCCGCTTCAGCACAGCTTTCCATCCTCAAACTAGCGGTCAAGTCGAGCATGTCAACCAGATTCTTGAAGATATGCTCAGGGCTTGTGTGATCTCCTTCGGCATGAAGTGGGAGGATTGTCTTCCTTATGCTGAATTCTCCTACAACAACAGTTTTCAAGCAAGTTCGGGCAAGGCCCCATTTGAAATTTTGTATGGCAGGAAGTGCCGTACCCCTCTCAACTGGTCTGAAACCGGTGAACGTCAGCTTTTGGGTAATGACTTAATCACAGAGGCAGAGGAAATGTGCAAAGTCATTCGAGATAACCTCAAAGCAGCCCAATCCCGCCAGAAGAGCTACTATGACCGTAAGCACCGTGATTTGGCTTTCGAGATCGGAGATCATGTTTACCTCCGCGTCTCTCCTATGAAAGGTACTCGTCGCTTTGGTATCAAAGGGAAGCTTGCCCCTAGATATGTGGGACCTTTCAAGATTGTCAGCAAGAGAGGCGACCTCGCCTATCAACTCGAGCTTCCTTCAAACTTTGCAAATGTTCATGACATGTTCCATGTCTCTCAGCTTCGAAAGTACTTCAAGACTCCTGACCACACCATCAACTTCGAGGACATTGAGCTCCAAGAATATCTCTCTTATCGTGAGCACCCAGTTGCTATTCTTGAAGAGACTGAACGCAAGACTCGCAACAAGTCAATCAAATTCCTCAAGGTCAAGTGGTCACACCATTCCAACCGTGAAGCTACCTGGGAACGCGAGGAGCACCTCCGTTCTGAATAACCGGCGTTCTTTCAGTCCTAGATCTCGGGACGAGATCCTTTCGTAGTGGTGGAGTGTTGTAACACCCCGGATGTAGCTTACCCAATTTGTACTCCAACTCTTGCTGTTTCTGGCTTTAAGTTATTTTATTTTCTCGGTTTCGGGTCTTTGTCTCCATGTGTTGTTATCGTTGTCATGCATCTCATATCATGTCATCATGTGCACTGCATTTGCATACGTGTTCATCTCATGCATTCGAGCATTTTCCCCGTTGTCCGTTTTGCATTCCGGTGCTTTGTTCTCCTCCGGTAGTCTTTTCTAGCCTTTCTTTCGTGTGTGGGGATTAAACATTTCCGGATTGGACCGAGACTTGCCAAGCGGCCTTGGTTTACTACCGGTAGACCGCCTGTCAAGTTTCGTACCATTTGGACTTCGTTTGATACTCTAACGGTTAACCGAGGGACCGAAAAGGCCTCGTGTGTGTTGCAGCCCAACACCCCTCCAAGTTGGCCCAAAACACACCTAAACCCTCTCCATCATCTAGAGCGTTCGATCACGATCGCGTGGCCGGAAACCGCACCTCATTTGGACTCTACTAGCTCCTCATATGCCTATATATAGAACCCCTCCTCAAAATTCGCGGATCCCCTCGCCCGAAACCCTAGATTCACCCTCTCCGCACGGCCGGACACGTCCGCCGCCGCCCGCGGCGAACCACAGGCCACCACATAGCCCGGCCACCGCCTCAGCCGCCGCAGCCCGCCCG
>NC_057797.1:380399591-380403954 GCF_018294505.1 Triticum aestivum
CCTCGCCACCACCGCCCGACGACGCCTCAACTGCGCCGCCTCGGCAGCTCCGGTGGCCGCCGCCCCCGCCGACGCCGCCCTCCACCGCCGCCTCGCCGTCCTCTCCCCGGCCGGCAAGTCCTCCGGCGAGCTCTCCCTCCTCCGGCCATCTCCCTCCCCCGGCGAGCACTGTTCCGGTCGTCCTCGAAGTCCACGCCGATCCGGATCCAGATCTGGGAAAATATCTCGGGTTGACTTTTGCCCGAAACCCTAATCATTTTGCATATTTCGTCATGCTATAACTCCGCATCCGTAGCTCCGTTTTGGGCATATAGCATATCAAAATGTTCGACTCAGAGAGTACATCATTTCATTCCATTGCATCATTTTTATTTGAGTTCATCTTGATGCCCGAAATGCTGTTAGAAGAGGGCTACTTGAGATAATTGTCAGATCCGCTACTCCATTTAGATATTTGTCTCATTTGCCATGATTAGTGTGTGCATGATATGCCCATGAGCTCTGCGTATGTTTTGTTAAGGGTTTTACCATCTTTCCAGAGGTGCAACCCATGTATTTTTGTGATGTGTGTGGTGTCTAGCACAAGCTTGCAAAGTGAGGCACTTGGTAATGCTGATTTCAGGGACTTAGCAATTCCACTAAGTCCTTGAGCTGTTTATCTCATATGGCCATATGTTCATGTTGTTTCCTAGTGATACGTGCCTATTTTGAGGATGATCAGTAAGGATGTTTTGTTAATCTTGTAGTGCTCTATCCATCCATGTCTTTGTTTGCAATTATGGAGCACCCTAGCTTGAGTCAATCGAGCTCTACTTTTGCTACTTCGTGAATCTGGGCAGATTGTCTACTTGTTAGCGATTTTGCCGATGATGTTGTAGTTGATCCGTGCATGCTATGCTATTGTTCTTGCCATGTCTAGCTTGCATTTTGTGTATTATTGATGGGTGTATGCTTAGTTTGCCATGACTTGCTCTGTAGTGAGTGCATCGAGCTCGTAAACATGCCTACTTGATATCTGTTTTCAGCATGCTCCAGTTTTCACTAAGTCTGAGAACTGATTATGTTTTTGCCATGTTCCCATGCTTGCAATTGTATTTTTTGATCCCTTTTGTCTCAAGGTCACTAAGGGACTTTTGTTAAGCTCTTTGAGTAGCTCCATGCCATACTTTACTTTTCCATGTTCAGGTCCTGTAGCATGTAGTTTTGTTGCTCCGAAGAGTGCTATCTGATCTGAAATTCCAGACAAGTGTTAATTTCACTAAGTCTGAGATCTGTTTGCCATATGCATTTTTGCCATGCTTGTTTGAAGCTGTTAATATATGATTTGGCCGTAGCTTAGTGCTAGACTTTTGTTAAGCATCTTGAATGCATCCCTGCCATGTATTTTGTTGTCATGTTTGGGTGCTGTAGTTTGTTCATCTCTTTGCATTTAGATGGCTACTTGCTGTAAATCGCAGACCGGTGTCATATTTGAATCGCTTGCCATTTCCAAACCATAACTCCGATTCCGGCGTTCTTTATATCGTTTTCAAGCGATTTCATCTCATCTTTCCAGTGGCACACTTGGATTTCCAAGTTGAGGCCAGGTTCATGCATCCCTTATAAAATCTTGCATATGCATCCCGCATCGCATCCCGCATAGCATACCATCCTTGCATCATATTGTTTGATCCTTGCACGTGGTTGATTGTGTACTTGTTGCTTGTTTGTCTTGTTTGGGTAGAGCCGGGAGACGAGTTCGCTAACGAGGAGCCCGTTGAGTTTGCTTTCGAGGATCCAGTCAACTCTGACCACTTTGCAGGCAAGATGATTATACCCTCGAAATCACTACTATCTTTGCTTTGCTAGATACTCTGACCACCAGGGGCAACTCTGGGCTGGCCTACCCGTACCTAGGACAATCTGAGTGTGCCCTGAGAAAGAGATATACACAGCTCCTATCGGGATTTGTCGGCACATTCGGGCGGTGTTGCTGGTCTTGTTTTAACCTGTCGAAGTGTCTTGAAGAACCGAGGTACCGAGTCTGATCGGAACGTCTCGGGAGGAGGTCTATTCCTTCGTTGACCGTGAGAGCTTGTCATGGGCTAAGTTGGGACTCCCCTACAGGGATTTGAACTTTCGAAAGCCGTGCCCGCGGTTATGGGCAGATGGGAATTTGTTAATGTCCGGTTGTAGATAACTTGAACCTTAACTTAATTAAAATGAATCAACCGTGTGTGTTACCGTGATGGCCTTTTCTCGTCGGAGTCCGGGAAGTGGACATGGTGTTGGAGTAATGCTTGCGCAGGTTGCTCTCTAGTTTCTCGCTCGCGCTTTGCCTCCTCTTCTCGCTCTCTTTTGCGAACATGATAGCCACCATATTTGCTAGTCGCTTGCTGCAGCTCCACATATTTACCTTGCCTTACCTATAAGCTTAAATAGTCTTGATCGCGAGGGTGCGAGATTGCTGAGTCCCTGTGGCTCACATATTACTATTACACCAGATGCAGGGCCTGATGATTCCGCTCCAGGTGACGCGCTTGGGCTCAAGTGGGAGTTCGACGAGGACTCTCAACGTTACTATGTTTCTTTTCCTGATGATCAGTAGTGGTGCCCAGTTGGGGTGATCGGGACCGTGTCGCATGTTGGGTTATCTTTTATTTTGGCGCCGTAGTCGGGCCATGAATGTTTGGTTGACGTAATGTTATTTATGTACTTGATTGACGTGGCGAGTGTAAGCCAACTATGTTATCTCCCCTTTTATTATCTATATTACATGGGATGTTGTAAAGATTGCCTAACTTGCGACATATGCCTTCAATGCAATTATGCCTCTAAGTTGTGCCTCGACACGTGGGAGATATAGTCGCATCGAGGGTGTTACAAGTTGGTAATCAGAGCCTTCCCCGACCTTAGGAGCCCCATTGCTTGATCGTTATTAGCGGTCGAGTTGTGTCTAGAAAAATGTTTTGAGTCATTTAGGAATTATATATCGGAGAGTTTAGGAATTCTTTTTACTTCCCAGTCTCCTCATCGCTCTGGTAAGGCATCCTGATGTAGGTTTTGACTCTTCTCTTCTCTTCTCAAAAAAATACATGGCAGGGATCCACACATGATGCTTGACAAAAGATGAATACTGAGCTACGGCTAATTCATCCATTAACAGGTTCAAACAAGCATGGCAAAAATGCAAACGGTAAACAGATTTCAGACTTAGTGAAATTAACACAAGCCTGGAATTTCAGATCAGGTAGCACACTTTGGAGCATGAAAACTATATGCTACATGTCCCGAACATGGCAAAGTAAAGCATGGCATGGAGCTACTCAAAGAGTTTAACAAAAGTCCCTTAGTGACCTTGAGCCAAAAGGGATCAGAAAATACAATTGCAAGCATGTGAACATGGCAAAAACATAAACAGATCACAGACTTAGTGAAAAACTGGAGCATGCAAAATCAGATATCAATTAGGCATGTTTATGAGCTCGATGCACTCACTACAGAGCAAGGCATGACAATCTAAACATACACCCATCAAGAATACACCTTATACAAGCTAGACATGGCAAGAAAAATAACATAGCATGCACGGATCAACTACAACATCCCCGGCAAAATCGCTAACAAGTAGACAATCTGCCCAGATTCACGAAATGGCAAAAATCGAGCTCGATTGACTCAAGCTAGGTTGCTCCATAATTGCAAACAAAGACATGGATGGATATAGCACTACAAGATTAACAAAACATCCTTGCTGATCATCCTCAAAAGGGGCACGGATCACTAGGAAACAACATGAACATATGGCATAATGATAAGAATAGCTCAAGGACTTAGTGGAATGGCTAAGTCCCTGAAATCAGCATTAACAAATGCACCACTTTGCAAGCTTGTGCTAGTCACCACACACATGACAAAAATACATGGGTCGCACCTCTGGATAGATGACAAAGCATATAACAAAACATATGTAGAGCTCAGGGGAATATCATGCACACAATAATCATGGCAAATAATGACAAATAGCTATTTGGAGCAGCAGATCTGGCAATTATCTCAAATAGCATACTTCCAATAGCATTTTGGGCATGAAGATGAGTTCAAATGAAAATGATGCAATGAGATGAAATGATGTACTCTCTGAGATGAACATTTTGATATGCTACACGCATGAATCGGAGCTACGGATGCAAAGTTAAGACATGATGAACATGGCAAAATAATTAGGGTTTCGGGAGGGGAAAGTCAACCCGATCCAGATCCAGATCCGGATCTCGCCGTTACTGTAGCAGTTCGCCGGAGTCGGGTCGCCGAAGACGAGGGAGGTGGCCGAAGCAGCGGGGAGAGGAAGGAGCTCGCCGGGGGGAGCTCGGCGCCGGCGATG
>NC_057797.1:380404444-380414538 GCF_018294505.1 Triticum aestivum
CGTGCCACGTGGCTGGAGGTCATTGGCGCAGGCGGCGGCGGCGGGTCTGTCCGGCCGGGTTCGGACATGTCCGGCGTGGCGCGAGGGAAATTTAGGGTTAGAGGAAGGGGAAGACCCGGGATTTTCGTGGGGGATCTTTATATAGGCATAGAGGGAGCTAGGAGAGTCTAAATGAGGTGCGGTTTTCGGCCACGCGATCGTGGTCGAACGCTCTAGATGATGGAGAGGGTTTTGGTGGGTTTTGGGCCAAATTGAAGGGGTGTTGGGCTGCAACACACACGAGGCCTTCTCGGCCCCTCGGTTAACCGTTGGAGCATCAAACGAAGTCCAAATGGTACGAAACTTGACAGGCGGTCTACCGGTAGTAAACCAAGGCCGCTTGGCAAGTCTCGGTCCAATCCAGAAATGTTTAACCCCCACACACGAAATAAAGGTAGAAATGACCACCGGAGGAGAACGGAGCGCCGGAATGCAAAACGGACAACGGGGAAAATGCTCGGATGCATGAGATGAACACGTATGCGAATGCAATGCACATGATGACATGATATGAGATGCATGACACGCAAGCAATGACAAGGCAACAACAGCAAATAACTGGAGGACACCTGGCACATCGGTCTCGGGGCGTTACACAACTAATGCTAGGGAGGAAAATGAGAGGAAGAACAAGAAGGAGAACACCAAGAACTCCAAGATCTATATCCAAGGGGTTCCCCTCACTTAGAGGAGAAAGTGATTGGTGGAAACGTGGATCTAGATCTTCTCTCTCTTTTCCCTCAAAAACTAGCAAGAATCCATGGAGGGATTCAGAGTTAGCAAGCTCGAAGAAGGTCAACAATGGGGGAAGAATACGAGCTCAAAGGATAAGGTTCATTGGGGAAGAAGACCCCCTTTTATAGGTGGGGAAAAATCCAACCATTATGCTCACAGTCCGCACCGAGCGGTACTACCGCTCCAAGGAGCGGTACTATCACTAGGGTGGTAGTAGCCCTTTGAAACACAATTGCGAGGAGGCAAAAAAGCCAGAAGAACCGTCAGAGTGGTAGTACCGCTTGACCTCACGATACTACCGCTAGGGGTAGCGTCACTACTGCTAAGGGTAGCGGTACTACTGCTTGCGAGCGGTACTAAAAAATTACATCCGTGCCTACCACCGCTGGACTTGTGACGAGTTTTTGGTCCCGAGTAGAAGTACCCACGGAAGTAGCCGCAGTAGTACTGCTCCAAGCGGTAGTACCGCTCCCAAGAGCGGTAGTAAAAAATTACAATCCGCTCCTGTCCACGGTAGTACCGCTGCAGCCTTTTCAGAACACCAAAACTGACACAACTTCTGAAAACGGACTCCGAATTCGACGAAACCAAGTTTGTTGGAAAGCTAGCGACAAGGGCTAACACAATCTTGATAGAAATACCAATAATAAGCAAATGAGAAAAGGCCCAAAAGAAAATGGTGAGAACCCTTCCTCGGATAAGACTGGTAAAACCTCCAACACTGAAAACATCATAGAGGACGCATGCAAACTCCGTTTTTGATGAACTCAAGCTTGTCATTAAGATGACCATAAGCTCTAGGACTCACAAAGAGAACCAAACAAGAACCAAGAAACATGATGCAAGGATGTAATGGTTTGAGCTCTCGACGAACGATACGATCAAGCTACTCACTTGAGAGCCCCCCTTGATAGTACGGCTATCGATCCTATAACCCGGTCTCCCATCTACCACCATGAGACCGGTAAAATAGAAAACCTATCAAGGGAAAATCTTTGCCTTGCAAATGATCCACTTGAGCTAGATGATGATGATCTTGTCCTCCTCAAGATGGACCACCTTTCTTGATTGCGTTGGATAAGTTACCACTAGTGCATGAAGAGGCGAGGTGACCTTTCTCACGACATAAGTAGCAACGTCTACTCTTCACTTTCTTCTCACTTGATTTCTCAACTTGAGAAGCATTAGCTTGAGGATTCTTGGGAGGAGGTCTTTCTTCAACTTGTGGTTGAGCATGAGATCGAACTTGTGGCCGCTTCTCTTGTTGCTTGTCACTAATGGCCTTCTTCTTCAATGGGCAAGATCTAACATGATGCCCTTCTACTTTGCACTTGAAGCAAACAATCTTGGCCGAATTCTTGACTTGTTCTTGGCCCTTCTTTTTGTTCATCTTGGACTTCTTCTTCTTCTTGGAGTTGAATCCAAGTCCACCTTTGTCATTGGGGGATTTTTGCACACTCAAGATATTGTTGAGTGTGAATTTCCCTTCATGACTCTTTTCCAAGTCTTTCTTCAAAGAAGTGACTTGGGCCTTGAGCTCTTTGATTTCCTCTACATGGTTAGTCTCAACACAAGTACTAGAGGAAGTATAAGCTTCATTGTTAGAGCAACAAGGCAAGGAAAGCAACTCATCACAAGATGTACCAACATTGTGAGTAGATGAATTACAAGGACTAGCACATGGCAACATAGCATTTTGACTAGAAGTAGTGCTAGTATCCACATGAGGCTCACTAGATGTTACTTTAGCAATCATGGCCTCATGAGCTATCTTTAGCACATTATGGGATACTAGAAGATCATCATGAGAGCTTGAGAGCTTTTCATGACTTTCTTCCAATTTCCCATAATTGCTAGATAGCAACTCAAGTTGAGCCCGTAGCTCAACATTCTCCTTCAAAATGGATGCTTCACAAGTAATAGAGTTAGTAGCACAATCATCGTCATTAACAACAAGAGGAGAGGACAACTTGGAAAGCTCTTTTAAATAAGAAGAGCATGAGACTCGGTGAGTTTGATGAGCTCACCCTTAATGACCCTTGAGCCATTTTCAAGGTGCTCAAAATCCTCAAGGAGTCTAGCATGAGCAACTTCAAGCTTAGCATTTTTAGTTTCAAAATCATTGGCCACCACAAGAGCTCTATCACGAGATTCCCTCACTCTAGATAATTCTAGAGCAAAAGTCTCCTCAAGAGATTCCTTGGTGGTTTGTTCAAGTTCAAGAGCTTGAGAGAGGTCCACAATCTGATTAGCGTAATCACGCTCATGACCTTCCATTTTATCAATGGTGAGCTAATGCTCCTCAAGACGAGATTCCAACTCATCAATATATTTCTTGCCCTCGGTAGCAATAGACATGATTTCCATGAAGTTGGAACGAGCAATTTTATTCTTAAGAAGAGCTTTAAAAATCATTTCCCCCTTAATTTTTAAGGAGGCAACATCATCATTCTCTTCATCATAATCAACATCATCATCACTCTTGCCATCATCAATATCATCACAAGATATATTGGGATTCAAAGTGGGAGATACCTTTGAAGCCGTGGCCATAAGGCAAAATGCAATACATGATGATTTAGGATCCCTTGAAGCACCATCCAAGACCACATGTTGTTCCATGGAGTGTTGGGTTTCCTCTACATTGTTAGCACAACAACTCGAGGAAATACATGCATTTTCATCATGGCAACAAGATATAGCAAGCATATAATCATGAGATTTAGTCAAGCAATTTCTACATGATATGTAAGGACTATCAACACAAGCATGTGAAACATTTGGAGTGCTTGAAGTGCTAAAGTCCAAAGATGAAGCATTCCAATAAGAAAGTGATTAAGGATTATCAACAATGAGCCCACTATCATCATTGCAATGAACACCACTACTCACCATTTCATTACCATGTGGAAAACCACACGTAGGTGAAGTAGAAGAAGTTGAGAACACAACACGGCCGGAGGTGGAGGGAGAACAATCATCCCCACAAAACTTGGACACACCATATTTATCTTGAAGCTTTGTCCACAACTCATGAGCATCCCGGAACGGCATGAGTCGAAATATAACTACATTTCTCAAAGCATCGAAAAGCACATTAGAAGCTTGAGCATTGACATAAGAGTTTTTCTCATCCTCTAAAGATAATCTTAGGGGATTCTTTGGAGGAGAAAAACCCGTATGTACAATTCGCTCTAAATTTGGATCCATGACCCTAAAGAGATTAAGCATGCGAATTACCCAAACATCAAAATTTGTGCCATAGAAACTAAGAGTGTCAGAGAATCCTAATCCCCTAGTCGACATCTTTACTCTCTAGGTGGTTAAGCCTAACAAAGAGAGACGAGGCTCTGATACCAATTGAAAAATCGTGGATGTCGCCTAGAAGGGGGTGGGGTGAATAGGCGCTTTAAAATAATTATGGTTTAGGCTTGAACAAATGCGGAATAAACCTAGCGGTTAATTTGTCAAACACAAAACCTACAACAACTAGGCTCACCTATGTGCACCAACAACTTATACTAAGCAAGATAAACAACTATGTGATAGCAAGATATATGACAAGAAACAATATGGCTATCGCAAAGTAAAGTGCATAAGTAAAGGGCTCGGGTAAGAGATAATCGAGGCACGCAGAGACGACGATGTATCCCGAAGTTCACACCCTTGCAGATGCTAATCTACATTTGGAGCGGTGTGGAGGCACAATGCTCCCCAAGAAGCCACTAGGGCCACCGTAATCTCCTCACGCCCTCGCACAATGCAAGATGCCGTGATCCCACTAAGGGACCCTTGAGGGCGGTCACCGAACCCGTACAAATGGCAACCCTTGGGGGCGGTCACCGAACCCGTACACTTTGGCAACCCTTGGGGGCGGTCACCGGTACCCGTCAAATTGCTCGGGGCGATCTCCACAACCTAATTGGAGACCCCGACGCTTGCCCGAAGCTTTGCACCACAATGATTGAGCTCCGAACACCACCAACCATCTAGGGCACCCAAGCACCCAAGAGGAACAAGCTCAAAGGTACCAAGCACCCAAGAGTAATAAGCTTCTCAACTTGTAACTTCCACGTATCACGTGGAGAACTCAAACCAATGCACCAAATGCAATGGCAAGGGCACACGGAGTGCCCAAGTCCTTCTCTCTCAAATCCCACCGAAGCAACTAATGCTAGGGAGGAAAATGAGAGGAAGAACAAGAAGGAGAACACCAAGAACTCCAAGATCTAGATCCAAGGGGTTCCCCTCACCTAGAGGAGAAAGTGATTGGTGGAAACGTGGATCTAGACTCCTCTCTCTTTTCCCTCAAAAACTAGCAAGAATCCATGGAGGGATTGAGATTTAGCAAGCTCGAAGAAGGTCAACAATGGGGGAAGAACACGAGCTCAAAGGATAAGGTTCATTGGGGAAGAAGACCCCCTTTTATAGGCGGGGAAAAATCCAACCGTTATGCTCACAGCCTGCACCGAGCGGTACTACCGCTAGGGTGGTAGTAGCCCTTTGAAACACAACAGCGAGGAGGCAAAAAAGCCAGAAGAACCGTCAGAGCGGTAGTACCGCTTGACCTCACGGTACTACCAATAGGGGTAGCGGTACTATTGCTAATGGTAGCGGTACTACTGCTTGCGAGTGGTACTAAAAATTACATCCGTGCCTACCACTGCTGGACTTGTGACGAGTTTTTGGTCCCGAGCGGAAGTAGCCACAGAAGTAGCCGCGGTAGTACTGGTCCAAGCAGTAGTACTGCTCCAAAGAGCGGTAGTAAAAAATTACATCCGCTCCCGTCCGCGGTAGTACCGCTGCAGCCTTTTCAGAACACCAAAACTGACACAACTTCTGCAAACGGACTCCGAATTCAACAAAACCAAGTTTGTTGGAAAGCTAGCAACAAGGGCCAACACAATCTTGATAGAAATACCAATAAGAAGCAAATGCGAAAAGTCCCAAAATAAAATTGTGAGAACCCTTCCTCGGATAAGACCGGTAAAACCTCCAACATCGAAAACATCATAGAAGACGCATGCAAACTCCGTTTTCGATGAACTCAAGCTTGTCATCAAGATGACCATAAGCTCTAAGACTCACAAAGATAACCAAACAAGAACCAAGAAACATGATGCAAGGATGCAATGCTTTGAGCTCTCGACGAACGATACGATCAAGCTACTCACTTGAGAGCCCCCCTTGATAGTACGGCTATCGATCCTATAACCCGGTCTCCCAACTACCACCATGAGACCGGTAAAATAGAAAACCTATCAAGGGCAAACCTTTGCCTTGCACATGATCCACTTGAGCTAGATGATGAAGATCTTGTCCTCCTCAAGATGGACCACCTTTCTTGATTGCGTTGGGTCGATGGAGACTAGATGATTGCTCCCCCATACTCCACTATGGGTGAGCCACTCTTCGGCACATCTTCACAAGTCCATTGACACCATAATGGATGGCAAGCTTCAAGCACTTGATCTCTTCATGATTCTCCACTTGAACTTGCACACGGCAACCTTGATGACGATCACCACTTGATGTCATCCTTCCCATGGGTTGTATGATATCATCCTCTTGACGCAAGCCCATGGACACGTACCTAACCCCACATAGACTCTCACATAGACCATGGGTTAGTACATAAAGTGCAATGGACAGTGCTTACCATACCATGGGATCACTTGATCCCTCTTGGTACATCTTCTACTCTTTGTGAGTTGATCAACTTGATTCACTCTTGACTTAGTCTTGATCAACCTTGAATCTTTCCAACTCTCTTCGTTTGGATGATGTCTTGAAGGTAAACATGAATGATCACACAATCTTATTCTTCAAGACATGCTTGCAATAAGCTCAACACTCACATGACCAATCTTTGGATAATTCCTTAATAGCACCTTGGTCAACCCATAAACTCCTTGAAACCAACCCATGGACTTCAAGAAATGCCTATGGAAAAATCCTTCAAATATAACTCAATGCAACCATTAGTCCATAGAGAATGTCATCAATTACCAAAACCACACATGGGGGCACCGCATGTCCTTTCAACAGTCTTTCAACGACTATGCCACGCCTAGTGGGAGCCCATGCTCCGCGCTGGTGGGAAGACTAGAAGACTAGTGTAGGCATTGGATGCGGATATTCTTTTGCTTGCTTTTGTAGCTGATTTGCCACTTCTTGCAATGAAATTCGAAATTCTCGCATCTTTGTTTGAAAGGGATAGGATTTTTTTCTCCTTGTAGCATTTACTCTTTCAAGCCTTGCTTTAGGGAGAGAGGCAGTCGCCCGTCGCTCTTTCCCGCACGTCTCGCGAGCGGGGGCTGGGCACGGTGTGTATGCCTGGGTCCTCCCACGAACACACCTCGCCAAACCCTTGGTATCCTAATCTTTGGTGTCTTGATCCTCGCACGATGAACTTAAACGAGCCAACGAGCATATGTGTCCCCCCTGAGTCCTTGCCTCCTGGCCTCACCGGGCATCATGACCCGGGATACCAGTGGCGACCGGGTCCTCGCTCGGGGACTCGCGTGGGGCGAGGCACCCTGGGAAGCCTCTCTGGAGTCCCCATGTCCTCATGGCCCTCTAGGAACCTCATGGCCACCGGGCGCCTCCTGAGGCCTGAGAACCTTCGGATCCTTGAGAAGGAAACCCTCGGCAAGATCTCACTAGAACGAGAGGCACAAAGGGGATCCAGGCTCCGGAGGAGCACACCCTCGCAGCGCAGGAGTCTACCACAAGAACACCAAGCTAAGTTATCCTAATCACGATCAACAAGAACCCGTCGATTGGCAGCAACATGAACACCAGGATACGAAATAAAAACGTTAACATAAGGGCGCAAGCGCCATGGTCCATACATGCCCTAGCAGGGCCTTTTACATTTCTTGATGTAGGGAGAAAGAAAAGAAAAGCAAAAGCGGCCTCGCGACCACTGCGGCTCCTGAGGCCTGGCTCCAGCGACGCCTGCGCTCAGTCGGAGTCCTTCTCCTGCTTCACTGGACCGCGATGGCGAGGTGGCTCATTGTCCCCCTGAGCGGGAACACGACAATGTGGAGGCTCTCCGCACTCCCCGGTCCAGGCTCGGCGACGCGACATCTCGTCAAAGTCATCGTCGCTCGTACTCTCCCAAAGGAAGAGCTGCCGCTGCTGGAGGCGCCGCGGCCGTCGCCAAGGGTGAGTTCACCGCCTAGGATGCCACCGCCCCTACAGTCGTCATCATCGGAGGGGTGGACATCGTTGTCATCATTGTCGCCCTTCGGGCTGCACCCCATATGCTTTCCGTCCTCCCCGAAGATCCTAACATAGTGTAGCGACCCGACCTCAGATGGTCAAGTCTCTGTGCTTCAGTGTCATCCCTGGATCGGTAATGCTGACACACACAGTACTCGAAGGATTTATAACAGAGTAGCAAGCACACACTTATTACATTGAATGTCTCAAGAGAGAATTTATTACAGTAATATGGCTTAAGGCCATCTAATACGATAATAGCGGAAGGCTTGGAAGATAAAGTGAGTCCATCAACTCCAATGGCATAGCTGAGCTGCACGGCAACGACCTAACGAACCTTACTCCTCGTCTGAAAAGTCTGCAACATAATACATTGCAGCCCGAAAACGGGTCAGCACATGGAATATGCCGGCAAAGTAACACAGTAGAGCAAGAACAGAATAATGCTATCACTACATGCATATTTGGCTGGTGGAAAGCTCTATGGTTACAGTTTTGTGAAAAGCCAATTTTTCCCTACAACAAAGGAATAGATTTTTAATTTAACTATCATGGTGGTTGAACAACATTGAGAAGGTTCCTCCAACTCAATCCCAATTAAAGTGATTAACAACCCAACAATATTAGTTAAACATGATGAGATACTTGTGATAACCCAAGTACTAGATAGTCAAGAATTGTCCATAACCGGGGACACGGCTAACCATGATTAGATTGTACATTCTGCAGAGGTTTGCGCACTTTTCCCCACAAGACTCGATCACCTCCGTTGGATTTCTCGCACTACAGGGTGTTTGAGAAACGGATGACCGAGACACAGTCTTTCAGAAACATTAACTCTCTACTCCGGACAGACCATACCAAACCTACATCTCACTACCTGCTGATCTGCCTCTTCAAGAGCTTGACGTAACTTACTCAACTATGCTAGAGCCCATAATATCTTGTGCCTGCACACGGAAGTTTCTAGCATGAATCATCTCAGTTCCCTTTGAGCCTGGGTGGCGGTCCATAGGAAGATCACATGGGTACTCCGGGATTTCCAAAAAAATATAGGCAACACTGGGTACCCCAGGTGCCTCAATCCACCCAGTTGTTTGATTACGTTGCCACCTTAAGTTGAACTGTTAATTTAACAAACTCACATCTGTCATGGATTTCACTCAAACCTAAACCACGTCTACAAGCATAGCATAGCATAGTAATATAAGCAACGCGCAGAGTAACTCCCAAGGGTTTGAATGTAACAGGACAATAGGTTCTACCTCATCAACTAGTTCCCAACCCACAAGTTAATGACATCCTAATCGTGCAATGTTTGAGGATTGGAACTAATGCATAAAAACTGGGTGATAAAGGGGTATGATCAAAGTGTTACTTGCCTTGCTGACGATCTGCGAAACCTAGGGACTCGTAGTAGCACGCTTCGCACTCCGGGTGTTCTATTGCAAGCAAACAATAGCATACATAAGTAACAAGCAACGGTGCACAAGCAAAACTCAAATAAATGAGGGTTGACCAGAAGTTTCAACTTAAGAACTCCGGTCCGCAAAAAGAATCAAATCAAACGGAGCAACGAAACTCAAACGGCGAAAGAAAGAAGCTTCGTTTACTAATCTGAAACTAGGTCAAATTTTACAGTAGCAAAAACTTGTTTGAGTTGGTTAAACGGAAAGAGGGTTTCGGGACGAAACTCTAGGCGCTTGAATCGCCTGATTCTGACTAACGAGCGAAAAGATAAACAGAAACTAAGATCGGATCAGAAATCGCGATCAGAAAAAATCGCGGAATAAATCCGACAAAAGAAAACTCACGAACAGACTAACGAACGAGCGTTCGTTAGCTGTAACTAACAGGCGAAAACCATTTGTTAAAACGAACGTACAGACGAACGTCCGCTGACTAGAAGAACCGAGAAAAACCGGCGAATCTAAAAAAACGGATCTAGGTTTTTTTTTTCTAAAAAACCGAATGGTTTTTTAAAAAAACGGCGGCGGAGTACAGTGGCTACCTCCGGCGAGGGGGCTCCGGCGAGGCGGGGCAGCGGCGGGGCGGTGGCTGCGGCAAGCGGCGGCGGCTAGCGCGGGCGGCGG
>NC_057797.1:380414969-380421451 GCF_018294505.1 Triticum aestivum
GGCGGCTTGGAGGAGGGGGCAAGGCGCGACGGAGGCGGAGTCCAACTCGGACTCCGGTCTAAGTGGCGGCGGTGGCGCGCGCGCGCAGGAGGCGGCGGCGGCGGCTGGGCCGGCCTGGCTCGGCTCGGCCTTAGGCCCAGTCGGGTGCGGGAACCTCTTTTTTTAAATAATTTCGCCGACCAAAATAAAATCCTAGAAAAATAAATAAAAATCTAAAAATGCCAAAATAAATTTTCACCGTCTAAATAAAATATTTAGAACGAGATGAACATTTTCTTGGCCCTAAAATGCAAATTTTAAAAAACGTGCAATTTTTCTAATGCAAACAAAATTGTAATAAAATCCAAATAAAACAAATATTTGATTTTAATATTTTTCCTCCAATATTTCAATTATCTTGGAGAAGTCATATTATCTCCTCTCATATATTTTAGTATGAAATATTTTTGGAGAGAAAATAATTAAAACCAAAAATCCTCGTTTCAAAATTTGATAAAATCAAATTTGAAAACCAGGAAATCCCCAACTCTCTTCGAGGGTCCTTGAGTTGCTTAGGATTTTGAGGATTGCGAGGCGAAATGCGATTAAAATATGATATGCATGGATGACTATGTATAACATTCCAAATTGAAAATTTGGGATGTTACAAACCTACCCCCCTTAAGATGAATCTCGCCCTCGAGATTCGGGTTGGCTAGAAAATAGGTGTGGGTGGTCTTTGCGGAGATCATCCTCTCGTTCCCATGTGGCTTCATCCTCGATATGGTGGCTCCACTGAACTTTACAAAACTTGATAACCTTACCGCGGGTGACTCTGCTGGCAAACTCAAGAATCTTAACTGGTTTTTCCTCATAGGTCAAATCACTGTCCAACTGAATTGCCTCCAAGGGTACTGTATCTCTTAGCGGTATATCTGCCCTCTCAGCATGACATTTCTTTAGCTATGAAATGTGAAACACGTCATGAACTCCTGACAATCCCTCGGGTAACTCCAACTTGTAGGCAACTTCTCCCATCCGTTCCAAAATACGATACGGTCCTACAAATCTCGGGGCTAACTTTCCCTTAACTCCAAAACGTTTCACTCCTCGCAAGGGTGATACTCACATATATGCTCGTTCTCCAATTTCATAGGTTACCTCCTTGCGTTTTGAGTCAGCATAACTCTTCTGCCTGGACTAAGCAATCTTCAGTCTGTCACGAATCAATTTAACCTTCTCCTCAGACTCCTTGATCAAGTTTGGTCCAAACAACTGTCGGTCTCCTACCTCATCCCACATTAACGGTGTTCTGCACCTTCGTCCATACAGGACTTCAAACGGTGCCATCTTCAAACTGGCTTGATAGCTATTGTTGTATGAAAACTCTGCGTATGGCAAATTGTCATCCCAACTAGATCCATAATCTAGTGCACAGGCTCTCAACATGTCCTCCAGAATTTGGTTGACTCTCTCTGTTTGTAAATCCGTCTGCGGGTGAAATGCTATACTAAACTCCAATCTCGTTCCCAAAGTCTGGTGCAACTGGTGCCAAAACTTTGAGGTAAACTATGTTCCTCGATCTGATACGATGGTCCTCGGAACTCCATGCAGACATACGATCCTGGACATATATATCTTGGCCAACTTTGCACTTGTATAGGTGGTTTTCACTGGGATGAAGTGAGCTACTTTGGTCAAGCGATCAACTACTACCCATATGGAATCATATCCCGCTTTGGTCCTAGGCAATCTGGTGATAAAGTCCATGCCCAGTTTATCCCACTTCCATTCGGGTATCGGCATAGGTTGTAATAGTCCTACTGGCTTCTGATGCTCTGCCTTCACGCTCTGACATACATCACATACGGCTACATACTCGGCAATATCCTTCTTCATACCGGTCCACCAGAAACGTTCCTTCAAATCCAAATACATCTTGGTGTTTCCGAGGTGTATCGAGTATGGTGAGTCATGGGCCTCTTGAAGTATTAACTTCCTGATCTCCTGGTTATTGGGCACATAAACTCGGTGCTCAAACCACAAGGTATCATGCTCATCCTCAGGAAAACCTTTGGCCTTTCCTTTGCCCATCTTCTCCTTTATCTCGGCAATCTCTTTGGCATCCTTCTGAGCTTCCCGAATTTTGTCCAGCAATGTCGACTGGACCTCCATTGTTGCAATAAATCCTCTAGGAACAATCTCCAATCAAAGTTCCATGATGCCCTCTGCTAATTCCTTCGGCAGTCCCTTGCTTTCAAGGATATTAGCATAACTCTTCCGGCTCAAAGCGTCTGCTACGACATTGGCCTTTCCTGGATGATAGTGTAGCTTCATGTCATAATCCTTTATAAGCTCCAACCATCTCCTTTGTCGAAGGTTCAGCTCCTTCTGGGTGAAAATGTACTTCAAACTCTTATGGTCTGTGTACACATCACAACGCTTTCCAATAAGGTAATGTCTCCAGGTCTTCAATGCATGCACTACGGCTGCTAACTCCAAATCATGCGTGGCATAGTTCAACTCATGAGGTTTTAGTTGTCGTGAGGCATACGAAACAACTCTCCCGTCCTGCATAAGTACACATCCAATTCCTAAGCGAGAGGAGTCGCAATACACTTGGAATTCCTTATGTATACCCGGCAGTGTTAGCACTGGTGCTGTAGTCAACCGTTCCTTCAACTCCTGGAAACTTGCCTCGCAATCTTCTGTCCATTCTTCCTCTTGCAGCTCTCAATCTGCTGTTGCTTCCCTTCAATCATAAGAGCCTTATCTACCAACTCCTGGTAGTTGTTGAAGGTTACTACCATCAACTGCATGCTCATCTCATCATTCAACCCTTCCATAAACTTCTCCTGCTTCGCGGCATCTGTGGCCACATCATCAGGGGCATAGCGAGATAACTTGGTAAACTCGTCCATGTACTGAGCCACAATACGGTCCCCCTGGCGTAAGTTGCGGAACTCCCGCTTCTTCATTTGCATAGCTCCTGTGGAGACATGGGCTGTGCGGAAAGCTTGCTAAAACTGGTCCCAAGTGACATTGGCTATAGGAAAAGTGGCTGTGTAATTCTCCCACCATGAGGTTGCTAGTCCATCCAATTGATGTGCGGCAAACCGCACTCTCTCAGCATCTGTGCAACCTGCAGTGGTCAACTCCCTTCCAATACGGCATAGCCAATCGTCCGCAACTATGGGCTCGGTGCTACTGGAAAACACCGGCGGTTGTAACCTTAGAAAACGGGCTAGGTTGTCCACAGGCGGCGGGTTGTTGTTGTTGTTGTTGTTGTTGTTGTTGTTGTTGTTGTTGTTGTTGTTGTTGTTGTTGTTGTTGTTGTTGTTGTTGTTATTGTTGTTGTTGTTGTTGCCCTGGTTCTGAACTAGCAATTGCATCAAAGTATTCTACTGCTGGATCAACTGGGTGAACTCCGGTGGGAAAGCAAAACCGGTGTCACGTCTCGGAGGCATCTGAGGGGTTCAGATGGAAGAGATTTAGAATAGAAAGAGGTCTAATGAGAAAACACTACCCATATGCACATGAGACAAACACAATCATTTCACTCAATCAGTCAAGCAAGGGCATACAAACGATCTAGAACTATCGCACAAGTGCTCAACTACTACTAAATACATGGGGGAATACTAGTGATATATGGTAGTCATCTAGAAATTTTGATCGGTGGAAGACTCCATGATGTCTGCTCTAGCTTCGTCTTCAAAGTTGTCATCACTAGGATCGGAATCGGTGTCGTCGATGATGATGTAGTCCTCGGGGCGTATCTCCTTGGGTTCTTCTTCTTCTTATATTGGTGTAGGTCCTCCCATGAATACTTCGATCTTCTTGAATAAGCCGCCATTCTTCTCTAGTAGTGTCCTGATTTCCTCCTCATATCCATCGCGTGTAAACTTGAGTTCTTCCTCCAGCTCAATGATCGTAGTCTTCGCCTTCTTCAAGTCCATCATGTCCGTGCACATCTGGATTTCCTGACGTCGGATGTGCTAGTTTAACTCCTGGATGAAAGATGCAATGGATCTATCCTTCCTAGTGCTGATTACTTCCCATTGCTCGTCTCGGCGCCCACATATTTGGTAAATAGTGCCCTTAAGCTCCCTGTTGTAAACTTCTCCAATACGTCCCATGGTAATGTGGGCTGCCATGCTCTTGCCTAGACTCCAGGTGGGTGCTTCGAAAGAAAACTCTATGGGTTTAGAAGTTGGCGAGAATGTCCTTCCTGGAACTTGTGCTTGAATCATCCAGCGCTCCTCTTCAGGTAAGGTGGCGTTGTACGTCCCGGTGAAGCTTGGTATTCCAATGTTCAAGTACCTAGTGACTTCCTTCAAGTGATGTCCAAAAGGTGTGTCTTCATCCAGTTGTGCAAACTTGTTCTTCATCTCCGTCATCCTAAAGAGTAGAAAATGGAGAGGAGTCAGAAATGAGAAGAGAAGGGTGACCTAAGGTTTATCTTAATGGACGTGTCCTACACTGAACGTGTGCTCTGATACCATCTTGTAGCAACCCGACCTCAGATGGTCAAGTCTCTGTGCTTCAGTGTCATCCCTGGATCGGCAATGTTGACACACACAGTACTCAAAGGATTTATAGCAGAGTAGCAGTCACACACTTATTACATCGAATGTCTCAAGAGAGAACTTATTACAGTAATATGTCTTAAGGCCATCTAATACGATAACAGCGGAAGGCTTGGAAGATAAAGTGAGTCCATCAACTCCAACGACATAGCTGAGCTGCACGACAACGACCTAACGAACCTTACTCCTCGTCTGAAAAGTCTGCAACATAATACGTTGCAGCCCGAAAACGGGCCAGCACATGGAATATGCTGGCAAAGTAACACAGTAGAGCAAGAACAGAATAATGCTATCACTACATGCATATTTGGCTGGTGGAAAGCTCTATGGTTACAGTTTTGCGAAAAGCCAATTTTTCCCTACAACAAAGGAATAGATTTTTAGTTTAACTATCATGGTGGTTGAACAACATTGAGAAGGTTCCTCCAACTCAATCCCAATTAAAGTGATTAACAACCCAACAATATTAGTTAAACATGATGAGATACTTGTGATAACCCAAGTACTAGATACTCAAGAATTGTCCATAACCGGGGACACGGCTAACCATGATTAGATTGTACACTCTGCAGAGGTTTGCACACTTTCCCCTACAAGACTCGACCGCCTCCGTTGGATTTCTTGCACTACAGGGTGTTTGAGAAACGGATGACCGAGACACAGTCTTTCAGAAACATTAACTCTCTACTCCGGACAGACCATACCAAACCTACATCCCACTACCTGCTGATCTGCCTCTTCAAGAGCTTCACGTAACTTACTCAACTATGCTAGAGCCCATAATAGCTTGTGGCTGCACACAAAAGTTTCTAGCATGAATCATCTCAGTTCCCTTTGATCCTGGGTGGCGGTCCATAGGAAGATCACACGGGTACTCCGGGATTTCCAAAAAATACAGGCAACACTGGGTACTCCAGGTGCCTCAATCCACCAGTTGTTTGATTAAGTTGCCACCTTAAGTTGAACCGTTAATTGAACAAACTCACATTTGTCATGGATTTCACCCAAACCCAAACCACATCTACGAGCATAGCATAGCATAGTAATATAAGCAACGCGCAGAGTAACTCCCAAGGGTTTGAATGTAACAGGACAATAGGTTCTACCTCATCAACTACTTCCCAACCCACAAGTTAATGACATCCTAATCATGCAATGTTTGAGGATTGGAACTAATGCATAAAAACTGGGTGATAAAGGGGTATGATCAAAGTGTTACTTGCCTTGCTGACGATCTGCAAAACCTAGGGACTCGTAGTAGCACGCTTCGCACTCCGGGTGTTCTATCGCAAGCAAACAATAGCATACATAAGTAACAAGCAACGATGCACAAGTAAAACTCAAATAAAAGAGGGTTGACCAGAAGTTTCAACTTAAGAACTCCGGTCCGCAAAAAGAATCAAGTCAAACGGAGCAACCAAACTCAAACGGCGAAAGAAAGAAGCTTCGTTTACTAATCTGAAACTAGGTCAAATTTTATAGTAGCAAAAACTTGTTTGAGTTGGTTAAACGGAAAGAGGGTTTCGGGACGAAACTCTAGGCACTTGAATCGCCTGATTCCAACTAACGAGCGAAAAGATAAACATAAACTAAGATCGAATCAGAAATCGCGATCAGAAAAAATCACGGAATAAATCCGATAAAAGAAAACTCACGAACAGACTAACGAACGAGCGTTCGTTAGCTGTAACTAATGGGCTAAAACCGTTCATTAAAACGAACGTACGGACGAACGTCCGCTAACTAGAAGAACCGAGAAAAACCGGCGAATCCGGAAAAAACGGATCTAGGTTTTTTTTAGAAAAAACCGAACGGTTTTTTAGAAAACTGGCGGCCGAGTCCGGTGGCTACCTCCGGCGAGGGGGCTCCGGCGAGGCGGGGTAGCGGCGGGGCAGCGGCTCGCGGGGCGGCGAC
>NC_057797.1:381064316-381127677 GCF_018294505.1 Triticum aestivum
GGTGTTGTTGTTGTTGTTGTTGTTGTTGTTGTTGTTGTTGTTGTTGTTGTTGTTGTTGTTGTTGTTGTTGTTGTTGTTGTTGTTGTTGTTGTTGTTGTTGTTGTTGTTGTTGTTTCTTTGGTTCTGAACTAACAACTGCATCAGTGTATTCTGTTGCTGGATAAACTGAGTGAGCTCTGACGGAAAGGCAGACATCAAGCAAGGGCATACAAATCGATCTAACTATCATTACAAAAGTGCTCAGACTACACTATATACATGGTAGACTACTACTACTGTTTTGGTGGTCATCTAGAAAATTTGATCAGTGGAAGACTCCATGATGTCTGCTCCAACTTCGTCTTCAAAGTCATCATCACTACTATCCGGGTCGGAATCGGTGTCGTCGATGATGATGTAGTCTAAAGGACGAATCTCCTTAGGTTCGTCGTCTTCTCCTCCTGGCGCGGGTCTCCCATGAATACTCCTAGCTTCCTTGTCAGATCGTCATTCATCTCCACTAGTATCGTCATCTCCTCCCCGTATCCATCGCATGTAGACTTGAGTTCTTCTTCAAGCTCGGTGATCCTTGTCATTGCCTTCTTCAAATCTATCATGCCTGTGCAATCTGATTCTCCTGGCGACGAATGTGTTGGTTTAACTCCTGGATGAAAGCTGCGATTGATCTATCCTTCCTGGTGCTGATCATCTCCCATTGCTCATCTCGGCACCCACAAATCTGGTTGATAGTATCCTTAAGCTCCTTATGGTAAACTTCTCCAATGCGTCCCATGGTGATGGGAGCTGCCATACTCTTTCCCAGACTCCAGGTTGGTGCATCAAAGGAAAACTCTATGGGCTTAGTGACTGGCGTGAATGTCCTTCCTGAAACTTGAACTTGAATCATCCAACGCTCCTCTTCTGGTAAAGTGACGTTGTAAGTCCCGGTGAAGCTTGGTATTCCAATGTTCAGGTACTTAGTGACTTCCTTCAAGTGTCATCCAAAAGGTGCTTCTTCATCCGGTTGTGCAAACTTGTTCCTTGCGTCCGCCATCCTAAAGAGTAGAAAATGGAGAGGAGTCAGAAATGAGAAAAGAGTAGTGATCTAAGGCTTTACCTTAGTGGTCGTGTCCTACACTCAGTGTGTGCTCTGATACCATCTTGTAGCGACCCGACCTCAGATGGTCAAGTCTCTGTGCTTCAGTGTCATCCATGGATCGGTAATGCTGACACACACAGTACTCGAAGGATTTATAATAGAGTAGCAATCATACACTTATTACATCGAATGTCTCCAAAAGAGAACTTATTACAATAAATATGGCTTAAGGCCATCTAATACGATAACAGCGGAAGGCTTGGAAGATAAAGTGAGTCCATCAACTCCAACGGCATAGCTGAGCTGCACGACAACGACCTAGCGAACCTTACTCCTCGTTTGAAAAGTCTGCAACGTGATATGTTGCAGCCCGAAAACGGGTCAGCACATGGAATATGCTGGCAATGTAACACAATAGAGCAATGAACATAAATTATGCTAACACTATATGCATATTTGGCTGGTGGGGGCTGCATGGTTATAATGTTTTTGCGAAAAGCCAATTTTTCCCTACAAAATGAGTTTTATTTTAACTATCATGGTAGTTGAAACATCACTGAGAAGGTTCCTCCAACTCAATCCCAATTTAAGTAGTTCATTAACCCAACAAATTAATTTAGAGTGATGAGATACAATAGGAAAATCCAAGTACTAGATACTCAAGATGTCCATAACCGGGGACACGGCTAACCATGATTAGATTGTACACTCTGCAGAGGTTTGTGCACTTTTCCCCACAAGACTCGATCTCCTCCATTGGATTTTCTCGCACGACATGACGTTTGAGAAACGGATGACCGAGACACAGTCTTTCAGAAGCATTTACTCTTTACTCTGGGTGGACAGTTACACCTACTTTCCCCCAACATCTGCTAGCCCACCACTGAAAGAGGTCACACAACTTACTCATACTATGCCAGAGCCCACAATGGCTTGTGTCTGCACACGGAAGTTTCTAGCATGAATAATCTTAAGATCCCTTTGAGCTTGGGTGGCGGACCGTAGGATGATCACACGGGTACTCCGGGATATCCTAGGACAACACTGGATTCTCCAGGTGACCAAACAAGTAATCCACCCAGATGTGTATTAAAGTTGCCACCTTAAGTTGAACCATTAATTAATAATCTCACATCTGTCATGGATACACTCAAACCCAATCCACGTCTACGAGCATAGCATAGCAATATAAGCAGCGTAGAGGTAACTCCCGAGGGATTGCTAATAAAACAGGTAATAGGTTCTACCTCAACATCTACTTCCCAAACCCACAAGTTAATCACATCCTAATCATGCAGTGTTTGAGGATTGGAACTAATGCATAAAAACTGGGTAATAAAGTGGTGTGATCAAGGTGTTACTTGCCTTGCTGATGATCCGTGGAACCTAGAGACTCGTAGTAACACGCTTTGCACTCCGGGTGTTCTATCATAGACAAACAATAGCATACATAAGCAATCAAACAAAGATGCATGGGTAAAAGTTAAATAAGAATATCTAACTAGAAAGTTCAACTTAAGAACTCCGGTTTGCAAAAAGAATCAAATCAAACGGAGCAACGAAACACAAACTACGAAAGAAACAAGATCCGATTACTAATCTGGACTAAAGTCAAATTTTATAGTACCAAAATTGTGTTCAAGTTGGTTAAACTAAAAGAGGGCTTCGAGACGAAGATCTAGGCGCTTGAATCGCCTGATTCGGATAAACAAGCGAAATGAAAAATTAAAACAAAAATCGGATCAGAAATCGCGATCGAAAATAATCGTGAAAAACCCGAGAAAAAGAAAAACAGACGAACAGGCTAACGAACGATCGTTCGTTGTCTGTGACTAACGAGCGAAAACCGTTCATGAAAACGAACATACGGACGAATGTCCACTGAATAAACTAAACCGAGAAAACCAACGAATCGGTCTAAAAAATGTAACTAGTTTTTTTTAAAACCGGCGGTTTTTACCTAAACCGAAAAAATGAATGGCGAGACTCGAACTCCGGCGCGGCTCTGGCGGCTTTCGGCGAGCGGGCGACGGCAGGGTGCAGCGCGGGGCGGTGGAGGGCGGCGCGGTAGGGGCTTGGTGGCGGTGCAGTAGCAGGCGGCGAGCGGCGGCGGCGCGAAGCGGCGTGGCTGGCGGCGGTGGCGGGTTGGGGCTCCAACGGGGGGCCCGGGTCCGGCTTTTAAAGGGGGAGGGGAGGTGGCTTGCAGGGGGGGGCGAGGCCATGGCGGCGACGGCGGCTCGGACTCCCTCAAGAAGTCCGGCTCAGAGACGACGGCGACGCGGGGCTGGCTGGGCCAGCTGGGCCGCGGCCTATTTCGGTCCAGCGGGCTTCCTCTTTTTTTAACATATTCCATCGAAAAGAAATCCTAGAAAAATAAAAAATACCAAAACAAATTTCACCGTCTAAATAGAATATTTAGAACAAGGTGAACATTTTCTTGACCTAAAATGCAATTATTGAAAAATGCATATTTTTTTCCTATGCAAAAAAATAGCAATAAAATCCAAATAAAATCAAAAAGTTTATTTTAATATTTTTCCTCCAATATTTCGTTTATTTTGGAGAAGTCATATTATCTCCTCTCATATATTTTAATATGAAATATTTTCGGAGAGAAAAATAATAAAACAACTGATCCTCGTTTCGATATTTGATAAAATTCAAATACGAAAACCGTGAAATCCCCAACTCTCTCCGAGGGTCCTTGAGTTGCTTAGAATTTCGAGGATCGCGAAACGAAAAGCAAATAAAATATGATATGCATGAATGACCTACGTATAACATTCCAAATTGAAAATTTGGGATGTTACAGGCCCGTACGGCCCAGTAGGCCCCACAGGGCAGAAGACTTGTAATAGGCCCACACAGGCCTGCTTAGAGTGGAGCTCGACACGGTAGCCGCGGCGGGGCTTATAAACCGGTGCGAGATCCTCTAAACTAGCAAGGTGGGACTAAACATTGTGCACTATGGGTGGCAGCGCACCCATTTAGTACCGGTTGGTGGCACGCACCCGTACTAAAGGGGGGGGGTCTTTAGTACCGGTTGGAGCCACCAACCCGTACTAAAGGCCACCACCTCTTTAGTACCAGTTCGCGGCATGAACCGGTACTAAAGGTTCGCCATGAACCGGTACTAATGAGCGCCGCCCGCCTAGCCATTGGAACCGGCACTAAAGGTCACATTAGTGTCGGTTCAATTACAAACCGGGACTAATGAGCTTCACATTAGGCCCTTTTTCTACTGGTGTATTTTTGGTACCGAACACATATTCCACTTGTCAATCACATGCAGCCCAGTGATTGAGGCCCAATAGAGGAGCCTGTAGTTAACTAGAAGGGAGGCTCTCACATGAATCCGGCCTAGGTACATGCTCATCGTCCCCTAAACATAAACAAATAAATTAAGGTAAATGATCATGTAGAGGTTCTTTAAATTTGCGTTTTGAAAAGTCAAATTTTAACAAGAGGATATTATTTCCTATGAGAGTGTCGTTACATTCAGTCGTTATTATTCTTAGGCAAAGATAGCGACCAGTCTTTTTTCTCCCACCATTTTCTTCCTACAACCAGCGGACTGTTATCAGGTCCCCACCAGGTTGAAGCCCGTGCAAATTGTAGTCAACGTGGTCAAAATCTAACAATTTTTAGTGGCAAGTTGTAATAAATATTAGATTTTTTCTGTAGCATTTGTTTGTTTTAAGGATTGTGATACCCAGGTATCCCGTTTGAATCCCAAGTACCACAAGTTTTTTGAGTATCCGAGTTTTTTTATTATGATAAATTCTTCCATCCCACTATTATTTTTCGATAAAAATGCCCAACGTAGCCCAACACATAGGAGACACCACTTTATTACAGGGCTTCTGAATGTGCTCAGCTTCACACCACAAGAAGAAAATTGTCTGAAAAAAACCTCAAGTAGAAAAAGGTGCTCCGCAACTGCCTACCCCGCACCAGAACCAATGAATCCTCATACCCCCCTCCGCCTACGGCCACACTGCCGCATCTTCCCAGGCTCCTGTTCATTCCCGTCTGAGGCCTTGCCTTCTTCCTCCGCCTTGGTGTACTCGCAGCGGCGTCGCCTAATATGTCTCCAATGTATCTACAAATTTTTATTGTTTCATGCTATTATATTATCTGTTTTGGATGTTTTATATGCATTAATATGCTATTTTATATTATTCTTGGGACTAACCTATTAACCTAGAGCCCAGTGCCAGTTTCTTTTTTTTCTTGTTTTTGAGTTTCGCAGAAAAGGAATACCAAACGGAGTGAAACCTTCACGATAATTTTTCTTGGACCAGAAGACACCCAGGAGACTTGGAGATGAAGTCGGAGGAGCCACGAGGCAGCCACAAGGACGGAGGGCGCGCCCCCACCCTTGTGGGCCCCCCGTGACCCTCCTGACCTAATTCTTTCGCCTATATATTCCCAAATATCCCCAAACCACCAGAGGCATCCACGAAAACACTTCTCCACCACCGCAACCTTCTGTACCCATGAGATCCCATTTAGGGACCTTTTCCGGCACCCTGCCGAAGGGGGATTCGATCACGAAGGGCTTCTACATCAACTCTATGGCCCCTCCGATGAAGCGTGAGTAGTTTACCATAGACCTATGGGTCCATAGATAGTAGCTAGATGGCTTCTTCTCTCTCTTTGATTCTCAATACCATGTTCTCCTCGATGTTCTTGGAGATCTATCCGATGTAATACTCTATTGCGGTGTGTGATGTCTACTACGCAACTTTATCCCTGTAGACGTTGTTGGGCCTCCAAGTGCAGAGTTTTGTAGGACAGCAGCAAATTTCCCTCAAGTGGATGACCTAAGTTTATCAATCCGTGGGAGGCGTAGGTTGAAGATGGTCTCTCTCAAGCAACCCTGCAACCAAATAACAAAGAGTCTCTTGTGTCCCCCAAACACCCAATACAATGGTAAATTGCATAGGTGCACTAGTTCGGCGAAGATATGGTGATACAAGTACAATATGGATGGTAGATATAGGTTTTTGTAATCTAAAAAATATAAAAACAGCAAGGTAACTAACGGTAAAAGTGAGTGAAAACGGTATTGCAATGCTTCGAAACAAGGCCTAGGGTTCATACTTTCACTAGTGCAAGTGCTCTCAACAATGATAACATAATTAGATCATATAACAATCCCTCAACATGCAACAAAGAGTCACTCCAAAGTCACTAATAGCGGAGAACAAACGAAGAGATTATTGTAGTGTATGAAACCACCTCAAAGTTATTCTTTCCGATCGATCTATTGGGCTATTCCTATAAGTGTCACAAACAGCCCTAGAGTTCGTACTAAAATAACACCTTAAGACGCACATCAACCAAAACCCTAATGTCACCTAGATACTCCAATGTCACCACAACTATCCGCGGGTTTGATTATACGATATGCATCACACAATCTCAGATTCATCTACTCAAACCAACACAAAGAACTTTAAAGAGTGCCGCAAAGTTTCTACCAGAGAGTCAAGTGATACGTCTCCAACGTATCTATAATTTTTGATTGTTCCATGCTATATTATATCTTGTTTTGGACATTATTGGGCTTTATTATACACTTTATATTATTTTTGGGACTAACCTATTAACCGGAGGCCCAGCCTAGAATTGCTATTTTTTTTGCCTATTTTAGAGTTTTGCAGAAAACGAATATCAAACGGAGTCCAAACGGAATGAAACCTTCGGGAACGTGATTTTTGGAACGAACGTGATCCATAGGACTTGGACACTACGTCAAGAAAGCTACCAGGAAGGCACGAAGTAGGGCGCGCCTACCCCCCTGGGCGCGCCCTCCACCCTCGTGGGGCCCATGTTGCTCCACCGATGTACTCCTTCCTCCTATATATACCTACGTACCCCCAAACTACAAGATACGGAGCCAAAACCCTAATTCCACCTCCGTAACTTTCTGTATCCGTGAGATCCCATCTTGGGGCCTTTTCCGGAGCTCCGCCGGAGGGGGCATCGATCACGGAGGGCTTCTACATCAACACCATAGCCTCTCCGATGAAATGTGAGTAGTTTACTTCAGACCTTCGGGTCCATAGTTATTAGCTAGATGGCTTCTTCTCTCTTTTTGGATCTCAATACAAAGTTCCCCCCCTCTCTTGTGGAGATCTATTCGGTGTAATCTTCTTTTGCGGTGTGTTTGTTGAGACCGATGAATTGTGGGTTTATGATCAAGTTTATCTATGAACAATATTTGAATCTTCTCTGAATTCTTTTATGTATGATTGGTTATCTTTGCAAGTCTCTTCGAATTATCAGTTTGGTTTGGCCTACAAGATTGATCTTTCTTGTAATGGGAGAAGTGCTTAGCTTTGGGTTCAATCTTGCGGTGTCCTTTCCCAATGACAGTAGGGGTAGCAAGGCACGTATTGTATTGTTGCCATCGAGGATAACAAGATGGGGTTTATATCATATTGCATGAGTTTATCCCTCTACATCATGTCATCTTGCTTAAAGCGTCACTCTGTTCTTTTGAACTTAATACTCTAGATGCATGCTGGATAGCGGTCGATGTGTGGAGTAATAGTAGTAGATGCAGGCAGGAGTCGGTCTACTTGTCTCGGACGTGATGCCTATATACATGATCATACCTAGATATTCTCATAACTATGCTCAATTCTGTCAATTGCTCAACAATAATTTGTTTACCCACCGTAATACTTATGCTCTCGAGAGAAGCCACTAGTGAAACCTATCGCCCCTGGGTCTATCTTCTGTCAACAAGCTATTTCCTTTTCCATTTATTCTGCTTTCTTTACTTTGCATCTTTATCATAAAAATACCAAAAATAATATCTTATCATATCTATCAGATCTCACTCTCGTAAGTGACCGTGAAGGGATTGATAACCCCTTTACTGCATTGATTGGGAGGAGTTTATTTGTCTGTGTAGGTGCGAGGGACTCGTGTGTGGCCTCCTACTGGATTGATACCTTGGTTCTCAAAAACTGAGGGAAATACTTACGCTACTTTGCTGCATCACCCTTTCCTCTTCAAGGGAAAACCAACGCAGTGCTCAAGAGGTAGCATGAAGAAAAAACATGTGGCAACCCCTATTCATAAGTTCACAAGGTCACAGAACCCGCAAGTTGATCACCAAAACATAAATCAAGTAGATCACGTGAATATCCCATTATCACCATAGATAAGCACATGCAAGACATACATCAAGTGTTCTCAAATCCTTAAAGACTCGGTTCGAGAAGATAACTTCAAAGGGAAAACTCAATCCATTACAAGAAGGTAGAGGGGGAGAAACATCATAAGATCCAACTATAATAGCAAAGCTCGCGGTACATCAAGATCGTGCCAAATCAAGAACACGAGAGAGAGAGAGAGATCAAACACATAGCTACTAGTACATACCCTCATCCCCGAGGGTGAACTACTCCCTCCTCGTCATGGGGAGCATCGGGATGATGAAGATGGCCACCAGTGATGGTTTCCCCCTCCGTCAGGGTGTCGGAACGGGCTCCCGATTGGTTTTTTGTGGCTATAGGGGCTTGCGATGGCGGAACTCCTGATCTAGGTTTCTTTTCTGGGGTTTCTGTATTAATAAGAATTTTTGGTGTCGGTTTCAAGTCAGGGGGGTCCACGAGGAGCCCACAAGGTCGGAGGGCGCTCCCGGGGGATAGGGCACGCCCTCCACCCTTGTGGAGGCCTCGTGGATCTTCTGGCCCAACTCTTTTGCTTTAGGGGCTTTTTCCGGTCCATAAAAAATCACCGTAAATTTTCAGGTCAATTGGACTCAGTATGATATTCCTTTTCTGCGAAACTAAAAGACATGGAAAAACAGAAACTAGCATTGGGCTCTAGGTTAATAGGTTAGTCCCAAAAATCATATAAAACATCCAAGATTGATAATATAATAGCATGGAACAATAAAAAAATTATAGATACGTTGGAGACGTATCAGTGTGTTTGTCGAGATCCGATGAATTGTGGGTTTATGATCTGCTTATCTAGGAATATTATTTGAATCTTCTCTGAATTCTTTTATGCATGATTTGATATCTTTGTAATTTTCTTTTAACTATCGGTTTGGTTTGGCCAACTAGATTGGTTTTTCTTGCAATGGGAGAAGTGCTTAGCTTTGGGTTCAATCTTGCGGCGTCCTTTCCCAGTGACAGTAGGGGTAGTAAGGCATGTATTGTATTGTTGCCATCGAGGATAGAAAGATGGGGTTTTCATCATATTGCTTGAGTTAATTCCTCTACATCATGTCATCTTACTTAATCTGTTACTCTGTTCTTCATGAACTTAATACTCTAGATGCAGGCAGGAGTCGGCTGATGTGTGGAGTAATGGTAGTAGATGCAGAATCGTTTCGGTCTACTTGACACGGTTGTGATGCCTATATTCATGATCATTGCCTTAGATATCATCATAACATTGTGCTTTTCTATCAATTGCTCGATAGTAATTTGTTCACCCACCATATTATTTGTTATCTTGAGAGAAGCCTCTAGTGAAACCTATGGCCCTCGGTTCTATTTTTTCCATCATAAAAGTTTCTGATCTTATATTTTCCATCATATAAGTTTCCTATCTACTATTTTGCAATCTTTTACTTTCCGATCTATAAACCAAAAATACCAAAAATATTTACTTTACCATTTGTTTAGTTTCATCTATCTCTATCATAACTCACTTTTGCAAGTAACCGTGAAGGGATTGACAACCCCTTTATCACGTTGGGTGCAAGTTGTTTGATTGTTTGTGTAGGTATTCGGGGATTTGTGTGTTTTCTCCTACTGGATTGATACCTTGGTTCTCAAACTGAGGGAAATACTTATCTCTACTTTGCCACATCACCCTTTCCTCTTCAAGGGCAAAACCAACGCAAGCTCAAGAAGTAGCAGGAAGAATTTCTTGCGCCGTTGCCGGAGAGATGTAAGCCAAGTCAAGACATACCAAGTACCCATCATAAACTCCCATCTCTTGCATTACATCATTCACCATTCGCCTCTCGTTTTCCTCTCCCCCACTTCTAGAATGATTTTCGAAAAGATTTGCCTTTTCTTCGCCCCTCTTCCATTCGTCTTCTTCATTTGCTTTTTGTGTGCTCGTGTGTTGGATTGCTTGCTTTGTCACGATGGCTCAAGAGAATACCAAATTTTCTTATTTTCCAACACTAATAACAATGATTTTATTAGCACTCCGATTGCTCCTGCCACTAGTGTGGAATCTTATGAAATTAATGCCGCTTTGCAGATCAGTTTTCTGGCCTTCCTAGTGAAGATGTTGCATCCCATCTGAATAACTTCGTTGAGTTGTGTGATATGCAAAAGAAAAAGATGTGGATAATGATATTGTTAAATTGAACCTATTTCCATTCTCACTTCGAGATTGTGCTAAAACTTGGTTTTCATCTTTACCTAAAAATAGTATTGATTCATGGAATAAGTGTAAAGATGCTTTTATTTCCAAGTATTTTCCTCCCGCTAAGATCATCTCCCTTAGGAACGATATTATAAATTTTAAGCAACTTGATCATGAACATGTTGCACAATCTTGGGAGAGCATGAAATTGATGATACAAAATGCCATACTCATAGTTTGAATTTGTGGATAATTAAACAAAAAAATTATGCCAGATTGAATTTTGCTTCTAGAAATCTTTTAGATTAAGCCGTGGGAGGTACTTTTATGGAAATTAGTTTAGGATAAGCTAGGAAACTCCTAGATAATATTATGGTTAATTATTCTCAATGGCATTGAGGGAGTCCTGGACTAAGGGGTCCTCGGGCGTCCGGCCTATTAGCCATGGGCCGGACTGATGGGCTGTGAAGATACGAAGACCGAAGACTATACCCGTGTCCGGATAGGACTCTCCTTGGCGTGGAAGGCAAGCTTGGTGACCAGATATGTAGATTCCTTTCTTTGTAACCGACCTTGTGTAACCCTAGATCCTCCTCATGCTTATATAAACCGGAGGACTTAGTCCGGAGAGAGAGAGAATTCATTATCATAGCCATACAAGCTGGACCTCTAGGGTTTAGCCATTACGATGTCGAGGTAGATCAACTCTTGTAATACTCATACTCATCAATATCAATCAAGCAGGACGTAGGGTATTACCTCCATAGAGAGGGCCCGAACCTGGGTAAACATCGTGTCCCTTGTCTACTGTTACCATCGACCTTAGGCGCACAGTTCAGGACCCCCTACCCGAGATCCGCCGGTTTTGACACCGACATTGGTGGTTTCATTGAGAGTTCCACTGTGCTGTCGATAACAAGATTGATGTCTCGCCTTGTTCTCAAGGATAATATCGCCACCGGGGGAACGCTAGCTCTAGGTCAAACCCTCCGGCTGGGCGGCTTTACCATGACCGCCTGTTCGGTCATTAAGCCGACGATGACCTCTCGGGTCATCCAAAAACCCCTTCATATCGACTCCAAACACTCCAAGCAGATGGATCCGGCGGAGCTTTCGTCCTTAAACGAGCTCCTAGATCTCATCGCCGCCCTGGGGGTCCCTACAGACTACGATCGGATTGGGCTTAAACCCGATCAGAGAGAAATCAAATCTCCACCGATCACCCACCAGATAGCGGTAGTCGAGGAGCGAGTCGATAATTCTTCCTCCGTATTAAGGATGAACTATGTCCAGCTCTCCAGTCTCGAAGAGCCGGACACCTACCCGCGAGGTGAAGCATCCTGCCCTCCGAACATAGAATCGGACGATGGGCCTAAGAAATTAGTGGACATCCCGTAGCCTGGTCTGCTAAGTTCGGAAGACCTTCAGACTCCGGATCCAAAACTAGGGCAAGGTTCAGATTTAAATCCACCCACCCACCCGAATACAAGCGCTCTCATGAGCATAAAACAGCAGTCTCAGGAAACAGTCCACCACTTCTGGGCCAGATTCCTTCTTGTCAAAACCAAGATTAAAGATTGCCGCGACGAGGAAGCGATCTCAGTGTTCCCCAAGAATTGCAGGGAAGAAGGAATCCTCAATGCCATCAACCGTCGTTGCATCCTACACTTCGCTGACTTGGAAACTATCGTACAGAAGTAGACTGCAATGGAAAGCGCCTGGAAAACTCAAGAAGCTCGTTGGGAATCATCGGTCCCCACTCAACCCCTTATTCAGGCGAAAAGGGCGCACCCTTGCAACACGCCCGGTTCAATAGTAAAGAAATACAAGTCCAGTATGGGGTGTGGAACCGTTTTGGAAGGATGGCTCGATCGGCCATGCAAAATACACGCAACACCGGATAACATACCAACACATAGCCTTAGAGCATGTTGGATACTTTGGCAAGTGGCCAAGAGCGGCGAGGATATCCTCACCAAGGATAACCCAGAACAGCACCCCCTAGGGGACAAAGACCCCAAAGTACTGACAGTCTTCGAGATATTCGCCTCAAACAATAGTCGCAAAAGAGCTCTACGCGGACTCGCCAAAGTCTGTCAAATAGCAGCGATAAACCCTTGGAACGACACAACAATAAATTTTAATGCCGGCGACGAACCAAAATACGAGACAGTCCGAGCACCAGCTGCCTTGGTCCTCAGTCCAATCATGGACGGCTTTCGGCTCACCAAGGTCCTCATGGACGGCGGCAGAAGACTAAACCTCATCTACGAAGATACACTCCAGAAAATGGAAATAGACAGGAGCCGCATTGAGAAAAGAAGCACGACCTTCCGAGGAATTATTCCCAGTCAGGAGGCGCGGTGTGCGGGAAAAAAACACACGACATGGTATTCGGCACGCCGGAGAATTATCGGTCTGAAGAAATTACCTTCCAAGTGGCCCCTTTCAACAGCGGATATTAGGCCCTCTTAGGGCGAGATGCATTTACGTGCTTCCAAGCGGTACCACATTATGGATACATGAAGCACAAGATGCCTAGGCACAACGGTATAATCACTCTAGCTAGTGATCCGGACATAGCACTCCGCGCCGAGAATAAAACTGCATCCTTGGCCCTCGATGCATTATCTGAAGCCCTCGCGGCCGAAGAATTAACCGTGCTGCGCTCCATGGTGGACAGGGATGATGTGGTCCTAGACAAACGACCCAAATCCACCTCCTTCAAACCAACAGAAGAAATAGTCAAATTCCAAGTCCATCCAACGGACAACAAGAAGACAACATCCATTGGAGCACAATTAGACCCAACGGTTGACGCCGCGCTACGAGAGTTTCTGCGCGACAATTGTAATATATTCTCCTGGCACCCTTCTGATATGCCAGGAATCGCATGCGAGTTGACCGAACACAGCCTCAATATATTAAAGGGATATAAACTGGTCAAGCAAACACTGCAACGCTTTTCCGAACCCAAATGTGAAGCTATGGGGGAGGAGCTAGCCAAGATAATTGAGGCCGGATTCATTAGAGAAATAAAACATCTGGACTGGCTGGAAAACCTGGTGATAGTACCAAAGAAGGACAAATCTTGGCGGTTGTGCATTGATTTCAAATACCTCAATAAGGCTTGCCCTAAGGATCCCTTCCGCCTCCCTTGCATTGATCAAATCATTGATGCTACCGCAGGACATGACTCACTATGTTTCCTTGATGCATATTCCGGATACCATCAAATCAAAATGAAGGAGTCCAATCAAGATGCAATAGCATTCATTACCCCATATGGGCCATTCTGCTTCAACACCATGCCCTTCGGGCTCAAGAACGCCGGTGCCACATACGGACGCGTGATTGAAACATGCCTGGAGAAACAGATCGGCAAAACAGTTGAAGCTTATGTGGATGACATCATCATAAAAACTAGGCGCGTTGAAACATTAGTAGACGATTTACATCTCACATTCGATAACCTCCGTGCGTATGACATTAAGCTCAATCCTGAAAAGTGCGTTTTCGGCATCCCCGCCGGAAAACTGCTCGGCTTCATCGTTTCCAACAGAGGAATTGAAGCAAATCCAACCAAAATCCGAGCTCTGTCACAATTGGCTACACCAACAGACCTTAAACAAGTCCAAAATATCGCAGGTTGTGTGGCAGCTCTAAGCTGCTTTATCTCCAGATTGGGAGAAAAGGCACTGCCACTCTATCGCCTTCAACGAAGAACCGATCACTTCGAGTGGATGGACGCGGCAGCAGCCGGATTGGAGGAAATAAAAACCCTTCTTGCGAGCAACCCAATCCTGGCCGCGCCAAACATCGGCGAACCAATGTTGTTATACATATAGGCAACACATCAGGTAGTAAGTGTCGTGCTCGTCGTCAAACGAGAACAGGACGAACAGAAATTCCCGCTTCAGAAGCCAGTATACTACGTATCCACTGCCCTTACACCATGCAAATCCCGGTACCCTCATTATCAAAAGATAGCATACGTGGTCTTCATGGCATCCCAAAAGCTCCGTCACTACTTCAGGAGTGTTCGATCACGGTGGCCTCCGAAGTAGCACTCAACGACATCATAAACAACCGCGATGCCACAGGCCGGATTGCCAAATGGGCCATTGAGCTTCTTCCATTTGATATTACATATAGACCACATCGAGCTATTAAATCCCAAGTACTGGCTGACTTTGTCACCAAATGGACAGAGGCCGAACTCCCTAAAGAGTACGGCGCATATTCCAATTGGGTTATGTATTTCGGTAGCTCCAAAATGCTGGCAGGGCTAGGGGCGGGCATCGTCTTAACGTCACCAACTGGAGACGTCGTTGAGTACGTACTCCAAATAATATACACATACTCCAATAATGCAGCCGAATACGAGGCCTTATTGCATGGTCTCCGGATGGCTGTCTCCATGGGCATACAACGCCTAGAAGTGCGCAGGGACTCAAACCTTGCAATATCTCAAATAAATGGAGACTTCGACGCCAAAGATCCAAAGATGGCATCTTACCGTAACGCCGTCATAAAAATGTCGGCCTAGTTCGAGGGGCTCGAGTTCCACCATGTGGCTCGAGAAAGTAATCAGGCGATGGACATCCTTGCTCGTATCGGTGCTAAGCGCGACCCCGTTCCTCCTAATATCTTTCTGGAAAGGCTTTTTAAGCCATCAGTGGTGTGGCAGGGGGGAAATGGCAATACTAGTCCGGATCCAAACATAAACCCAGATTCCGAAAACACCGACATCATCGGGGGCTCATCCATCGAAATAACACCGTCGGCGCATCTCATCATGGCGGTCATTGTCCCATGGACCGAACCCTTCCTGGCCTACCTTAACAGGAAGGAACTTCCTGAGGACAGAATGAGGCCCATTGCATTGTTCGGCGTTCGAAGGCCTACAAGGTTCATGACGGAGAGCTCTATAATAAAAGCGCTACCAGAGTTCTTCAAAGATGTAACTCCGAGGAAGAGGGGCGGCTCCTCTTGGCCGAGATTCACACCAGACTCGGTGTTCACCACGCCGCAGCTTGGGCCCTTGTTAGCAAGGCCTTCCGTACAGGGTTTTATTGGCTGACGGCCCGAGCAGATGCATAGGACCTTGTCCAACGTTGCGTCGGATGCCAACTCTTTGCCAACCAAAGCCATATGCCCCACTGCCTTACAAACAATCCCCATCACTTGGCCTTTTGCAGTCTGGGGACTCTATATGGTCGAACCCCTTAAAGGCGGAAGCCATAAGAGAAAGTATATGCTGGTTATGGTGGATAAATTCACTAAGTGGATAGAGGCCAAACCAGTCAAAACGGCCGAAGCGGGGCCGGTAATAGATTTCATATCTGGTGTGGTACACCGTTATGGTGTCCCACACAGCATAATCACTGATAATGGCTCTAATTTCACAGCCGATGAAGTGAAAACCTGGTGTGCTAATCTGGGCATTAAGCTCGATTACGCCTCTATCTATCACCCGCAGACAAACGGCAAGTCGAACGGGCTAATGGTCTTATTATGAGCGGCATCAAACCTAGACTAGTGCCGTCTTTTAAAGAATCAGACATGCACTGGGTGGATGAACTTGACTCCGTACTCTGGGGGCTATGGACCACACCCAACCGCACTGCTGGATATACACCTTTCTTCATGGCGTACGGTGCAGAAGTAGTGTTACCCTGCGATATTATTCATGACTCACCTCGAGTGCGCATATATGAAGAGAGAGAAGCCGAGCTTGATCGGCAGGACAGCTTAGATGCCCTGGAGGAGGAGCGCGACGTCGCAAAAGCCCGTTCCGCATTTTATCAACAGCAGGCTCACAGATATCAAAGCAGAGAAGTATGGGCCAAGACTTATAACTTTGGTGAACTCGTTCTACACCTGCCGGAGAAGAAAAAAGACAAACTCAAGCCCAAGTGGGAGGGTCCCTTCATCATTGACGAAGTCCTCACCGGAGGAGCATACCGCATGCGTGCTGCGTCAGACAATCACCTGGAGCCGAACCCCTGGAACGCGGCCAGACTCCGACGATTTTATGCCTAGCGCCGAACTCTGTGTTCGTCTCCTTCCTCCTGTTATTAACGTTATTTTTTCTCTCTTTTCGTTTTTATCTTTTTTTCGTTTTGCTCTTTAGCCCTACGACTTTAGTATGGCTAGACCGTCCTCCCCTGACGCGTACATCTCCACATATGTACGTTCATTATACCTGGGGGCTTCTTGTACAGAAGCTTGCTATTATCCTTTGAGCATCAAGCTCACTACATATGTGTTTTCCCATATGTACCTTTTCTTCACCATTATATGCATCGATGTAACTTAAGTTTTGGCCAAGCTGGGTTGCCTGGCTCCTGTGCTTATGCCCTATGTTCCCGTTAGTTCGGCTAGGGCATAAAGGGAGCACCTCTGGGATTGTTACTGCCGGGTCATCCGGATGTGTACCTCAGACTGGGTGAAGCCAAAAGCTAGCATTCTTAATGGAATATTCGGTCGGCGCAAAGATTTTTCCACTATCACTCCATTATGAAACACCAGAAGTTACTTACTCTGTGATTTTCTCAATCATAGTTCGGACATGCACATTAAACGCATGCACACCCAGGGAAAGGAACCCTTAACGGAACTATTCTCTCTGGAAGATGTTTCTCACATAATGCAATATAACATAACTAGCCGGATACACATATTCTGTTCAATCACTTATGACCCCTACGCCTGGTTCCCATGCATACCCCGGTATATTCTACCGTTAGAGTATTCGGAAACACTCCGCACCTTCGGGTCCAGAGGTTGAAGCGAAAAGGTCGGCCATGACAATTGTTTTTATTATCTAGCTAGAAGGAAAGTACATAGTCACTTAGGACTCAAAAACTTCCTCCTCTATACCGTCCAACAGGCGGTCCAATTTACAATCCTGTTGGCAGTATCTAGCAGCCACCTCTACTTGGCCATATACTAAACTAACGGGAATTTCTTCCCCATTTAACCCTAGCGGTCCGACCCGGGCCATGTGATTCGGATCCAGCTTAGTATATCGTGTTTTTACCATGGCCAGGCTTCTCGCGCACCCTCTCAGCAGACCGATATCTTCCATAGTCGGATACGCTGCCGCGCTCCCTTGAACAGCTCTACAAGCTTCTCCATACTCCCTGGAGGGGAGTCGGATGGCCATAAAGCCTTGGCTACACTCCGCATTGCCTGCCGAGCTTGCTTGTGCAACTGCGACAGCCGTTGCAGAAGATCACTTGATGATCTGGACACCTCCTCTTCGGACGGCCCGTTAATATACCTGCAATCACAGCTATATTAGCTACTTTTACTTTCAAACTGTTCTACGGTAAATACGGCCACATACTGAATATGCTGCCTCACAGTTTTTTGTTCTCCTTCACGGAGTTCGCCAGCTGGGCCCGTACATCTTTTAGTTCTTCCCGCATTTGGGTGTTCGCATCCTGTAGCTTGTTTTTCTCTTGAACGACTTTTGTTAGCACACGCTCGCCCGTTGCTAATAGTTTTTTGGCTCCATGTTCTCCGCTTCGAGCGGCGTCCAGCTGTTCTTGTAGTTGATCTAATGATCCGACAAAAAGGCAAGCAACTAAGTTCGCATTATTAGTGTACCATTGTGTTTTCTCGATGGAGGGAAACATTACAAGGGGATGCCTTCTTGGGTTTCTCTAGTTCGGCATTGGCAGCAGCTAGCTGGTTTTGACACTTTTCTAGTTCCTGAACTAACAGGGTGTTCTTCTATGTAAGCACCTGGTTATACATTGATCCTTAAATCAGTTGTATCAACTACTTTAAGTCTCGGGGGCTACTGGTATATACTTATTAAATCTAGGCTTACCTGCACATCTTTTAAATGCTGCTTTGTGGCTCTGTAAAGCCCATCTCGAGCAGCTCGGATATATGCATCAGCCAAGCTGAAGGCGTTAAATGCATCTTCTGAAAAGCCAGGGTCTTGAAAAACAGCCCTGCGGCGCCGATGATTCATGGCGCTCTCCACTTCCGAGTTGGTGACGAATACGTCATCTGAATCCTTGGCTGGAGGACAGTCCGGCGTCACCCCCGCATCAGCCCCCGTCTTCACGGTAGGATCTGGATCCTGGCTACGGGAAGTATGGCTGGCCGGACCCCCGGATATAGTCTGGCACACCTTTTTCCTGATGTAGGATGAACGGAAAGGTCACAGTTGGATGTGACTGCCAAGGTGCAAATTTGCAAATTCATACCTCTTTGATGAAGGCTCAGGCGTATCTTTGTTTGCCTTCCTCTTCGAAGGCTTGCCTGGTGTGGGGGATGCTCTCTTCAGAGATGCCCCCGGGGCAGCATGGCGTGCCGAGCGCCTCCCCTTTTGAGCACAAGACAGTGCGGTGGGTATGGAGGAATGAGAAAACTCTCTTGGACAAGGTATCTCCGGATTACTTACATGCAAAGCAGGAAGGAGGCCGGGGTAATCGGCGATGATGGGTACATATGTACCGTCATAGCTCATCTGATAGAATATTCCATCCTCGAGCTCTACAAATATGTCTGGATCTTCCTCATACCCGGGGTCAAGATCTCGGTTGCGATTCTCCGACTGGGGGCAGGGTCATGGATCCCCTCAACATCCTTTCACCATTCCTGTTATGAGCAGATAAAATATTGTCTATCAAGAATGATTTAGGGACAGGAGTAAAATAGTGGAGCTGAAGCTTACCCAGCTGGGAGGATTATACATGGAAAATCCATCTGATGTTGGGGACAGGTGAACTCATCTTTCTCCCTTTTATATAGCTCGGCCAGTATTTTGGCCAGGGCGACGGGGGTCTTCGGGCCCTTCCGACCATAGCGTGAGGCATCGTCCTCCCTGTTATAATGCCACATGGGCAGCCCTCTGTATTGGAGTGGCTGGACCCCCCGTGCTATAGAGGTCGCCATTACCTCAACTATTGACAATCCGAACTGGGCAAGCATCTTAATCTTGCCCAGCAGCAGGCTGATCTCTGCACTATCCTCTTGCTCGAGGCTCTGAGGACGCCAGCTATGGCGTTTCTTCATTGGAACACTTGAAAATTCGGGGAGGCCCATACGAACGGGGTCGGGTAGAGTGACGTCGTCGATGTAAAACCATTCGGATGGCCACTCTTCGAAAGCTTTCTTCGGCGTGCCGGACAGGTATTCGGTCCCCGCGATGCGCCACACTTCAGCGCCTCCCACTTCAAAAATTGACCCACCTTGATTGCGAGGGACGAGGCAGAACAGTCTTCTCCATAAATCAAAGTGGGCCTCGCAGCCCAGGAACAGCTCGCATAAAGCGACGTAACCCGCAATATGAAGGATAGAGGCGGGGGTGAGACTATGCAGTTGGAGGCCGTAATACTCCAGCTGACCTCGGAGGAATGGATGGATCGGAAATCGAACACCTCTTAACAAGAAGGGGACGAAGCATACTCTCTCTCCCCTGGACGGATTGGGGAAGTTCTCCATTTGATCCCCACCCTTGAAGGACGTCATCCCTGCTTGTACGGGAACCAGGTCCGCGGGGGGAAGAAAGCCCTGTGTTTGCAGCTTTGCCAGCTGACTGTGGGATACGGAACATCTCTCCCAATCACCCTTCTCGGAGCCGTGGGAACGAGAGGAAGGGCCGGGAGCGTTAGCCATGTTGGGGTGGTTTTTCTTAGCAAGCTCTGAGGATTTTTCGCAGGGTATGGAATGGATCTGAGATCTATTCTCTTTAAATAGGCACCTTTGTGGTACGGTCGAGGTGGTATATGCAAAAATACGCTGACCTCTCGCATTCGCTCGACACGTGGAAGCTAAAGTTGTTAATGCACAAAAGTCGAGGAGTACAACATTAATGGAAAGCCGAACACACTACTCGGAAGTCATCAGTGGAGGAACCCGCCTTGCAATGTTGAAGATAATCTATGTGCCGAACACCTCGTCATTGAAGACTGGTTCGGGGGCTATTGAGGGAGTCCTGGACTAAGGGGTCCTCGGGCGTCCGTCCTGTTAGCCATGGGCATGACTGATGGGCTGTGAAGATACGAAGACCAAAGACTGTACCCATGTCCGGATAGGACTCTCCTTGGCGTGGAAGGCAAGCTTGGCGACCGGATATGTAGATTCCTTTCTTTGTAACCGACCTTGTGTAACCCTAGATCCTCCCCGTGCTTATATAAATCGGAGGACTTAGTCCGGAGAGAGAGAATTCATTATCATAGCCATACAAGCTGGACCTCTAGGGTTTAGCCATTATGATCTCGAGGTAGATCAACTCTTGTAATACTCATACTCATCAATATCAATCAAGCAGGACGTAGGGTATTACCTCCATAGAGAGGGCCCGAACCTGGGTAAACATCATGTCCTTTGTCTCCTGTTACCATCGACCTTAGATGCACAGTTTGGGACCCCCTACCCGAGACCCGCCGGTTTTGACACCGACAGGCATACCGAAAGATCTTCCACTAGTAAAAAAATTCATGCAATTGAAGAGATTAATGTTTTGAGTGGAAAGATTGATGAACTTATGAAATTATTTCCTAGCAAGAGTCCTTCTATTGATCCTAATGATATGCCTTTGCCTACTTTGATTGAAAATAATAATGAATCTATGGATGTGAATTTTGTTGGTAGGAACAATTTTGGTAATAACGCGTATAGAGGTAATTTTAATCCTAGGCCGTTTCCTAGTAATTCCTCTAATAATTATGGTAATTCCCACAACAATTCTTATGGAAATTATAATAAGATTCCCTCTGATTTTGAGAATAGTGTTAAAGAATTTATGAGTTTGCAAAAGAATTTCAATGCTTTGATTGAAGAAAATTTGCTTAAGATTGATGATTTGGCTAGGAACATGGATAGAATTTCTCTTGTTGTTGATTCTTTGAAACGTAGATCTATTCCACCCAAGCATGATATCAATGAGTCTCTCAAGGCTATGATAATTTCCATTGGTGAGTGGAAAGAAAGAATTGCTAAGGTGCGTGCTAAACGAGATTGGTTTATAAAAACATGTTATCCTAGTTTCTGTGAAAATAATGATCAAGATCTTAAAGTGATTGATGTGAATCATATTGGATCTTTGTTTTCCAATATAAATCTTGATAAAGATGGGACTGGAGATGAGTCAACTTTATTTAAAAGGCGTCCCAATGTTTCAGAGTTTTTAGATCTTGATGCAAAAATTGATAAAAGTGGGATTGCAGAGGTCAAAACTTTAAGTAGCAATGAACCCACTCTTTGGGATTAAAAGAAATTTAATTATGATAATTGTTCTTTAATATATTGTATTTCATTGTTGCAATCCATGTTGAATTCTCCTCATGCTTATAATCAAAACAAAGCTTTTACTAAACATATCGTTGATGCTATGATGCAAACTTTTGAAGAAAAGCTTGAATTGCAAGTTTCTATCCCTAGAAAACTTTATGATGAGTGGGAACCTACTATTAATATTAAAGATTATGAGTGCCATGCTTTGTGTGATTTGGGTGCTAGTGTTTCCACAATTCCAAAAACTTTATGTGATGTGCTAGGTTTCCGTGAATTTGATGATTGTTCTTTAAATATGCATCTTGCGGATTCCACTATTAAGAAATCTATGGGAAGGATTAATGATGTTCTTATTATTGCAAATAGGAATTATGTGCCCGTAGATTTCATTATTCTTGATATAGATTGCAATCCTATATGTCCTATTATTCTTGGTAGACATTTCCTTAGAACGATTGGTGCAACTATTGATATGAAAGAAGGAAACATTAGATTTCAATTTCCATTAAGGAAGGGCATGGAACACTTTCCAAGAAGGAAAATTAAATTGCCATATGAATCTATTATGAGAGCTACTTATGGATTGCATACCAAATATCACAATGCCTAGATCTATTCGTGTTTTTATGCCTAGCTAGGGGCGTTAAACAATGGCGCTTGTTGGGAGGCAACCCAATTTTATTTTTGTTCTTTGCTTTTTGCTTCTATTTTCCAATAAATAATTAATCTAGCCTATGGTTAGATGTGGTTTTTTTGTTTTAATTAGTGTTTGTGCCAAGTAAGACCTTTGGAATGCCTTACGGTGATAGTTGATTTGATCTTGCTGAAAAACAGAAACTTTTGCGCTCAGGAAAACAATTTTCATTTCTAGCAGAAGCATGATAAAATACTGATTCTTTTCGCAGAAGATTAACAAACAAATTTCTTAGGTTGTCCGAACTTTTCAAAAAAAATTGGAGTTACAGAAGTATTCGAACTAGCCATATTACTACAGAGTGTTCTGTTTTTGACAGATTCTGTTTTCTATGTGTTGTTTGCTTATTTTGATGCTTCTATGGGTAGTACCAGGGGGTATGAACCATAGAAAAGTTGGAATGCAGTAGATATTACACCAATATAAATAAATAATGGGTTCACAACTGTCGGATTTCAGGTTCCGGCAGACCCTTGAGGTTTGAACACTGGGGTGCGCGCGGAGACCTCTCCCCTACCGATCTACGTCCAATCTCCTCGCATGATCTAAGCTAGAAATAACGAACAACACAAGGGACACGAGGTTTATACTGGTTCGGGCCACCGTTGTGGTGTAATACCCTACTCCAGTGTGTGGTGTGGTGGATTGCCTCAGGGGCTGATGATGAACAGTACAAGGGAAGAACAGCCTCGCGAGAGGTGTTCTTGAGCTAGTGCGATGAACTGCTAGGGTGAGTTCAGTCGCCTCTCTCTCTCTGTTGGGGTTCTACCAGATCTCTAGCCATCCCCCTACCATATCGCTCTCTGGATCCCTCTATATTGTTCTCTCCATCCCCTACTCTGTGGTGGCTAGCTCTATTTATAGAGGCCCTGGGCCTCTTCCCAAATAATGAATGGGAAGGGCGCCAACAATTGGCCATTTTGAGGGGGAACATCTTGTACAAGTTATCCTGACCAAAGGTGGTCTTCGGCTGCCAAAAGTACTAGTGATGACACCGTCTTGGGCTCCACGGTGACCTCCGTCCTGCCGCTCTCGTGGTCTTGGTCTCATTGCACCAGAATGGTAACCTTTGCCCGATGCCTTGGCCTGTGCTTTCCCCCTTTGCACCAAAGGGGAAATAAGGACACTGCGCAGGCCGGCGCCCGCCTGGTCTTGAACATCATGGCTTGCATCACGGGCTCCTCGCGAGGTACCCCTGCCTTGATCTTTCCGCCTCCTCGCGAGCCTACCTGATGAGGCTGCCTCTGAGGAAGCTCCCTGTCATCCGCCCCGGAGGCTTGGCCCCTCGCGAGGGTCTTGAGCTTGAGCTGATGAAGATGGGCCGCGTTGGGCCCCCACTTGAGCCACGCCGCAGGCTGCAGGCAGGCAAGTCTGGGGCCCCCGTTCCCAGAATGCCGACAGTAGCCCTCGGGCCCAAGGCGTGCCCGGGCTTGGCCTAGCAGGGAAGTGAAGGGGTAAGCGCGAAGCGCCGCGGGCCCTAACAGCCTGCGACCTTTGGTGCCGCGTGGCGATTGATTGGACATGGGCGTATGTGCTTCCCCACGATGCCTCGGCGACCACACAACTTGACAAGTCCCTGCATGCAGAGAAACCGGTCATGATTACCTGTGATCATGGTGCTCGGCGGTTGGCCTCCTCCGGCTATAAGTACGGGGCTGGGCGAGCCCCTTCAGTCCATCCCTTCCTGCTGCTCCTTTCCTTCTTCTTCCTTGTTCTTGCTCCTCCTTACACCAATGGCACCAATCCGCCAGTTTTCTGCAGAAGAGAAGGGAAAGGCCCCCCGAGAGGGTCCTGACCCACTTCCACCGAAGAAGCGGCTGGTCCTCTACCACTGAGATGAGGGTGCTCAGCAGGAGGCACCGAGGCCCTGGTACGAGCGGCCGCCGCCTGGGTTTTCGCTACCCTTGCATGCCCGCGTCGTAGGTCCTGGGGGAGAAGGCGTCGAGCAACATCTATGGTGCCGCTGTTGACGCTGGTGAGTCACGGTGGTGCGCGTCGTTCCTCCTGGAGTCCACACCGAACGCTCCTGTCGCGAGCTCGTGCTCCACGCCGCCATGCCTCCAAGCTCTTGGATTCGCCTCCCTCCTTCCTTCGGCTTCGAGATGCCGCCGAGTGGGGCTCTGGAGCTCTGGCTGCAGCATGTTGACTGCAGCACCCTTGCGACCGGAGCGGAGGTCGCGGTCGTCGCTCCGGGCAAGGTCTTCTTGACCCGGGGCTGGGGCGAAATCGCCCGGGTCTGCCGGACGGTAGGTGCCCTCGTAATTCATCTTGAATACGACGGCGCCTCCCTGATGTTCTTCAAGGTCTTTGATGCTGAAGGGCGCCGGCTGGAGTGCTGCCCCAGGGAGAGCAGCAGGGGCAACAAACTGGCGAGGACCTGGCCCGCCCATCGGCCCCCCAGCAGCTCCTCAGGCAGCAGCGGAGGAGCTGGGGAATCGAGTGGCTCCCCCGAGCTCCTCGCGACTCCGGAGACGAGCGACGACAGCTACGAGCCCCCCGAGCTCGCGCGGTGCTCAGAGCGGGGCAGCTGTGTCCAGCCGCCGACGCCACTGATCTGGATGGGGTTCGCGCCGGCATTGGGCAGCCCACTGTTGATGATGGCGTCCCTTGTGGAGGTGCGGGCGACTAGCGTTCCTTAGGATTAGTACTTCTGTTCCCTGCGAGGAATCGAAGCAACACCCCGTGGGGGTATGTAAGGCGCTTGCCATGTCTTTTGTGAACATTATATCTCAATATGAGTCAATGTGAGGTGCTTGTCCTGTCTCGGCTTGGCTCCCCCTTTCTATCCTCGCGAGTACTTGGTGCTCTACGCTGACAGGTCCAGTCCCCAGGCGGGCTTCAGTCGTCGCCGGTATGCCAAGTCGCGATGCCGTGGTCAAGGCTAGGAGGTGAGCGGGCCGAGGTCCGGTAAGAGCCCCCGAGTCGCGATGCTCGGGAGGTCCCCTTTAGCGCTCAAGCAGCCCTCGCTGGGCGAGAAAAGAAGGTAACGTCGCCGTGACAGAGCCGCACTGGGCGAGGGTTTTGCGCTGCGTTGCTCCAACTCTTGTAAGGGCATGACTTATCTCTTGAGTTTGGTGTAGTTCCTCAATGAAGCGCCCGGCCCGAGTGGTGGCAGCTGAGGCGCTGCTGGGTTAGGTCCTCGCGAGCTTCTTCCCACTCCCCCGCACTTTACTTAATGCTCTACGTCCTTAGGTCCCGGCCCTCGAGCGAGCTCAGCCGCCGCTGGTATGATAGGTCGCGATGCCGTGGGTCAAGGCCAGGGGGTGAGGGCTGGAGAGCAAGTAGGAGCCCATGAGTCGCGATGCTCAGGCGCCCCCCTTTTAACGTGCAAGCGGTCCGTGCCGAAGAGAGGGAGAGACAACTCGCGACGTCCCTAGCATTGCTCCTGGAGTAGGTCCTGCACACCAATCATGAAGAGAAACAAGACTTGTGGTTACGGTTGCCGGCCAACCTTTGTTGCTCCGGGGAAGTGATTGGGGCACTGAGGGCCTGGTGAGGTGGCACCTTGCGGGGCTGCCGCGGACAGAGCTTGACCACTCAGATTTATCGGTGTTGCAGGGACGGACCCGTGTGCAAATGTCGTGCCAGAGCGAGCGGCTCCATAGGTAGGCGTCAATCGAGCAAGCGATTAGGCCGGGTACGTTAAGCATGCAGGAGGAAATTCATTTTAAGTAGACGCAGGAAAAGCAAACGCCGCTGGGCCAGGCCCGAGCAGCTCGGGGATGATGCAGCCCGAGGGGCGCCCCCAACAAGGTAAGTAAAGGGCATAAGCAAACGGATACATGCCGCAGGGACGGACCCACGCGACCTGGGAATGATGCGACCCTGTGGGCGCTCCCAGCTAAAAACGGAACTTAGAAAGATGTCACCTGGTGCCGTTGAAGATGGAGTTGTGTTGAGGAAGCGGGCGATGCGCAATGAAGGCATCGACCCTCACGAGCCCCCAGGCCCAGGAGCCTCGGGAGGCTCCGGGAGCACAGGCGGGTCTCCGAGGGCCATCTCCATTTCTTCCAGGACCGCACAATGCGTGACCTCCTAAGCCTCTAGAATGCTCCTCAGCAGGCGCTGATGAGCGGCGACCGCGTCCGGCAGGCCGAAAGGCATGCGAACGTAGCTGTGAGGTGGACCCTCGCAACGCCCCACGCGTGAAGGCCAGGGGCGCTCCTAAGACGCGGCTCGGTTGAGCCCTGGCATGTCAATGCAGACGCGCAGGCCACAATCTTCGCCTGGATGTGGGGCCACGGTGGGCAAGCGGCGGCTGCCGCGCATGATTCTCGACTCCTGTAGCTCCTGGGTGCTCCTTGCGATGAACTCCTGTGGGCTTGGTCTTCCTTGCCTTGTACCTTACTGAGGGAAACGTGCCTGGAAGCACCCCTCCAAGTGGTGCCCGAGCGCCTCCCTCGCGACCTTGGCAAAGTCGGTGGCTCTCCAAGAAAGAGCCCCCGAGCCCTGCCTGAGGAGGGCACCGGGTGCGCCTTCCTATGGAGGGAGGGTGGCGCTCCCTGATTGGGCGCAGATCCTGACGCAACACCTCCGGAGGCGCCTGCCTCCTTGTGGCCTGGGCCAGGCGAAACCTTCTTCTTCTTAAGGGTCGCCTCGGGAAGTGTTCCATTCCTGCGGTCCGGGTCTTCGATTGCCGCGGCTTGGAACGCGCGCTCAAGTGAACACACTGCGTCCCTTTCTTCACAGGGTACGGTGATGACTCCACCGCTTCCTGGCATCTTAAGGACATTGTATCCATGGTGAGGCACTGCCATGAACTTGGCCAGGGCTGGGTACCCGAGGATGGCGTTGTATGGCAGACGGATGTGGGCGACGTCGAAGTCGATGAGCTCAGTGCGGTAGTTGTTGCGCTGCTCGAAGGTGACTGGAAGGCGAACCTACCCTATTGGAACAGTGGAACCATCAGTGACTCCTGAGAATGGCTTGGTTGGCTGAAGCTAATCATACAGCACTTGGAGATTGTCGAACGTCTCGACGGACAGGACGTTGAGTCCTGCTCCGCCATCAATGAGGGTCCTGGTGACCTGCACGTTGCTGATGACTGGGGAGCAAAGCATCGGGAGGACCCCGGCCGTTGCCGCGCACTTGAGCTGATCCGCTGAGCTGAATGTGATAGCGCACGTGGACCACCTGAGAGGGCGCGTGGCCTCAAGCTTGGGGAGGACTACATTCACCTCGCGAGCAAACTGCTTGAAGATGCACTGTGAGGCTGGGGCCTGCACGCCACCCAAGATGCAAGCGATCACGCGTGGCTCCTGGAAGCCCCCAGCTCCCTCGTCTTGATGTTGGTCTTCGTTCCTCCTTGGCGGTGGCAGCAGAGGAGGAAGGCCTGCATTGCCATGCGGCCGATCCTCACGAGGCTGATCTCTCCAGCCTCCCTCACGAGGCTGGTCCTGCCAGCGATCCTCGCGAGGTCAGTCACACCAGCCTTGGTGAGGGCCATGGTCTTCCCATCGTCCGCCACCTCTTCCTCCTCCTCGGCCATAGCCCCTGTCGTTGCGCTCGGGGCGTCGGCCGACATGCCCATCTCTCACGACCCTGAGCTCTTGACATTCATTGGTGTTGTGGGTGTGGAGGTCGTGGTACACGCAGTACCGGCTGCCCTTGGATGACTCAGGCTGATCCCTGCCTCACTTGGTGTCTGGTTCCGCTGCAAGCACGGCAGCCCCCTTGCGCTTCACGTCCTTGGCCTTGGGCCTCTTCTCTTCTGGGTCGGTAGCCGGGAGTTCGAGGAGGGAAAGGCGCCCTTCCTCAGCCCTGGCGCACTTGGTCGCCAAGTTGAACAGCTCCAGGGATGTGCACAGGTCTTCATGGATTGCTAGCTCCTCCTTCATTTTGATGTCGCGTATGCCATCGGAGAAGGCCAGGATGATGGCTTCTTCAGTCACCTTGGGGATCTTGAGGCGAGCGTTGTTGAAGCGCTGGATGTATTTTTGCAGGGTTTCCCCTTGCTGCTGCTTGATGCGGTGCAGATCACTCACGGCCGGGGGCCGGTCGCGAGTGCCCTGGAAGTTGGCGATGAAGCGAGTGCGCATCTCGTCCCAGGAGGAGATCATGCCAGGAGCCAGGTTCAGGAGCCAGGTGCGGGCCCCGTCCTTGAGCGCCATGGGGAACCAGTTCGCCATGACCCTTTTGTCTCCGTTGGCGGTTTCGATGCATAGCTCGTAGAGCTGTAGGAACTCCGTGGGGTCCGCCGTGTCATCGTAGCGAGGGGGCAGGTCAGGCTTGAACTTTCCTGGCCATGCGACGCCGCGTAGCTCGGGGGTGAGAGCGCGGCAACCTGCTGTGGCTACCGATGCCTTTTGCTGGTACTGGGCTTGTTCCTGGGGATTACCGCGTGCCGCCACTTGGAGCAGCGTGGGGTCTTGGCATGGAGGTGCAGGGACGCGATCTTGGCGCGCCGGCGCTAGGAGCACGCGAGCACCTTCTTGGGGACGAGGGATCTCTTGGCAGCTCCTTTCTTGCTGCGCAGGCGCCGGACACGGAGGGTCTCACCCTGGGGCTGCGCGCCTTGGAGCAAGGGCGCCTTCTTGGGTAGGAGGTGGTGGAGGCACCTCCTGATCCTCGCCTCCTGCGCGGAATGGAGGGCGAGGCAGCGAGAAGGACGGCAAGGGGGAGCCCCCTGCGGCGCTTACGAGCTCGGTGATGCGGGCGAGCCAATCCTCGTAGAGGCTGTCGACAGGGCGGTAGTGCAGGAGCTCTCTTGCCAGGAGCAGCGCGGCATGCGCGTCCGTGGGGGCACGACGGGCGTGGGACAACGAAGCGGCTGGAGTTAGTGACGGTGTGGCGGTGCGGCCTTCCCGCCATACCGAAGGATGCTGGGACAAGGCCTGCTGCTCGTTCCCCGTCGGGCCGGTGGCGGCGTTGGCGGCAGGCGACGGGGAATGACGAGGGCGTCCGCCGATGGGCGCCGTCTGGGCGACGCGGGTGGCGAGAGCAGCCCGGTGCTCGGCGCGAGCCCGACGAGCGTCAGCCATGGACACGACGGAAGATCACACGTGAACAGCGGAAGAAAGACTCCAGCGCGCCCCTACCTGGCACGCCAAATGTCGTATTTTGGGTTCCGGCAGACCCTTGAGGTTCGAACACTGGGGTGCGCGCGGAGACCTCTTCCCTACCGATCTACGTCCAATCTCCTCGCGTGATCTAAGCTGGAAACAACGAACAACACAAGGGACACGAGGTTTATACTGGTTCGGGCCACCATTCTGGTGTAATACCCTACTCCAGTGTGTGGCGTGGTGGATTGCCTCAGGGGCTGATGATGAACAGTACAAGGGAAGAACAGCCTCGCGAGAGGTGTTCTTGAGCTGGTGCGATGAACTGCTAGGGTGAGTTCAGTCGCCTCTCTCTCTCTCTTTGTTGGGGTTCTACCAGATCTCTAGCCGTCCCCCTACCAGATCGCTCTCTGGATCCCTCTATATTTTTCTCTCCATCCCCTACTCTATGTGGCTAGCTCTATTTATAGAGGCCCTGGGCCTCTTCCCAAATAATGAGTGGGAAGGGCGCCAACAATTGGCCATTTTGAAGGGGAAAATCTAGTACAAGTTATCCCGACCAAAGGTGGTCTTCGGCTGCCAAAAGTACTGGTGATGACGCCATCTTGGGCTCCACGGTGACCTCCGTCCTGCCACTCTGCTGGTCTTGGTCTCATTGCACCGGAATGGTAACCTTTACCCGATGCCTTGGCCTGTGCTTGCCCCCTTTGCACCAAAGGGGAAACAAGGACACTGCGCAGGCCGGCGCCCGCCTGGTCTCGAACATCATGGCTTGTGTCACGGGCTCCTCACGAGGTACCCCTGCCTTGATCTTTCCACCTCCTCGCGAGCCTGCCTGACGAGGCTGCCTCTGAGGAAGCTTCCTATCGTCCGCCCCGCGAGGCTTGGCCCCTCGCGAGGGTCTTGAGCTTGAGCTGATGAAGATGGGCCGCGCTGGGCCCCCACTTGAGCCACGCCGCAGGCCGCAGGCAGGCAATTCTGGGGACCCCCATTCCCAGAACGCCGACAACAACAGTACCGAAAGTGGTGATTTATTTCTTATACTAACGGAGCTTATGAGATTTTCTGTTGAGTTTTGTGTTGTGAAGTTTTCAAGTTTTGGGTAAGGATTTGATGGATTATGGAATAAGGAGTGGCAAGAGACTAAGCTTGGAAATGCCCAAGGCACGCCAAGGTAATATTCAAGGACAACCAAGAGCCTAATCTTGGGGATGCCCCGGAAGGTATCACCTCTTTCGTCTTCGTCTATCGGTAACTTTACTTGAGGCTATATTTTTATTCAGCACATGATATGTGTTTTGCTTGGAGCGTCTTATATGATTTGAGTCTTTTCTTTTTAGTTTTCCACAATCATCCTTGCTGTAAACACCTTTTGGGAGAGACACACATGAATCATTATTTATTAGAATGCTCTTTCCCTTATATTTTTTGAGCTAGGCAAAATTGCTCTAGTGCTTCTCTTATATCTTTTTAGAGCACGACGATGGATTTATTTTATAGAAATTGATGAAGTATCATACTTCACTTATATTATTTTGAGAGTCTTTAGAACAACATGGTAATTTGCTTTGGTTATAAAATTGGTCCTAATATGATAGGCATCCAAGAGGGATATAATAAAAACTTTCATATAAAGTGCATTGAATACTATGAGAAGTTTGATTCCCTATGATTGTTTTGAGATATGAAGACGGTGATATTAGAGTCATGCTCCGTTTATTATGACATGTTCCATCATTGTCATATTGATTTGCATGATCATGTAGTTGACATAGTATTTCTGGCAAAGCCACCATGCATAATTGTTTCATACGTGTCACTCTTTATTCATTGCACATCCCGGTACACCGCCGGAGGCATTCATATAGTCATATTTTTTTCTAAGTATCGAGTTGTAATTCTTGAGTTGTAGCTAAAGAAAAGTGTGATGATCTTCATTATTAGAGCATTGTCCCATGTGAGGAAAGGATGATGGAGACTATGATTCCCCCACAAGTCGGGATGAGACTCTGGACAAAAAAAGAGAAAAGAAATAAAAAAGAGGCCAAAAAAGAGAAGGCCCAATAAAAAAGGGGAGAGAGAGAAAAGAGAGAAGGGACAATGTACCACACTTGTGCTTCAAAGTAGCACCATGATCTTCATGATAGAGAGTCTCCTAAGTTGTTACTTTCATATACTAGTGGGAATTTTTATTATAGAACTTGGCTTGTATATTCCAATGATGGGCTTCCTCAAATTGCCCTAGGTCTTTGTGAGCAAGCGAGTTGGATGCACACCCACTTAGTTTCTTTTTGAGATTTCATAAACTTATAGCTCTAGTGCATCCGTTGCATGGCAATCCATACTCACTCACATTGATATCTATTGATGGGCATCTCCATAGCCCGTTGATACGCCTAGTTGATGTGAGACTATCTCCTTCTTTTTGTCTTCTCGACAACCACCATATTCTATTCCACCTATAGTGCTATTTCCATGGCTCATGCTCATGTATTGCATGAAAGTTGAAAAAGTTTGTGAACATCAAAAGTATGAAACAATTTCTTGGCTTGTCATCGGGGTTGTGCATGATTTAAATACTTTGTGCAATGAAGATGGAGCATTGCCAGACTATATGATTTTTTAGGGATAAGCATTCTTTGGCCATGTTATTTTGAGAAGACATAATTGCCTTGTTAGTATGCTTGAAGTATTATTGTTATTGTGTCAATATTAAAATTTTGTTTTGAATCTTATGGATCTGAACATTCATGCCACAATAAATAGAAATTACATGGATAGATATGATAGGTAGCATTCCACGTGAAAAATTCTGTCTTTATCATTTACCTACTCGTGGACGAGCAGGAATTAAGCTTGAAGATGCTTGATACATCTCAACGTATCTATAATTTTTTATTGTTCCATGCTATTATGTTATCTGTTTTGGATGTTTTATATGCATTAATATGCTATTTTATATTATTTTTGGGACTAACCTATTAACCTAGAGCCTAGTGCTAGTGCCAGTTTCTGTTTTTCCTTGTTTTTGAGTTTCACAGAAAAGGAATACCAAACGGAATGAAACCGTCGTGATGATTTCTCTTGGACCAGAAGACACCCAGGAGACTTGGAGATGAAGTCAGAGGGGCCACGAGGCGTCCACAAGGACGGAGGGCACACCCCCCACCCTTGTGGGCCCCCACCCTAATTCATTCGCATATATATATATATATATATATATATATTCCCAAATATCCCCAAACCACTAGAGGCATCCACGAAAACACTTATCCACCGCCGCGACCTTCTGTACCCGTGAGATCCCATCTAGGGACCTTTCTGGCACCCTGCCGAAGGGGGATTCAATCATGAAGGGCTTCCACATCAACTCTATTGCCCTTCTGATGAAGCGTGAGTAGTTTACCACAGACCTATGGGTCCATAGCTAGTAGCTAGTAGCTAGATGCCTTATTCTCTCTCTTTGATTCTCAATACCATGTCCTCCTCGATATTCTTGGAGATCTATCCGATGTAATACTCTTTCGTGGTGTGTTTGTCGAGACCCGATGAATTGTGGACTAATAGTTTGAATCTTCTCTGAATTCTTTTATGCATGATTTGATATCTTTGTAATTCTCTTAGAACTATCGGTTTGGTTTGGCCAACTAGATTGGTTTTTCTTGCAATGGTAGAAGTGCTTAGCTTTGGGTTCAATCTTGTGGTGTCCTTTCCCAGTGAAAGTAGGGGCAGCAAGGCACGTATTGTATTGTTGCCATCGAGGATAAAAAGATGGGTTTCTCATCATATTGCTTGAGTTAATTCCTCTACATCATGTCATCTTACTTAATGTGTTACTCTGTTCTTCATGAACTTAATACTCTAGATGCAGGCAGGAGTCGGTCGATGTGTGGACTAATAGTAGTAGATGCAGGACCATTTCGGTCTACTTTACATGGACGTGATGCCTATATTCATGATCATTTCCTTAGATATCATCATAACTTTGTGCTTTTCTATCAATTGCTCGGCGGTAATTTGTTCACCCACCGTATTATTTGCTATCTTGAGAGAAGCCTCTAGTGAAACCTATGGCGCCCGGTTCTATTTTCCATCATATAATTTTCTGATCTTCTATTTTCCATACCGTTTGTTTACTTTCATCTATCTTCTATTTGCAAGTAACCGTGAAGGGATTGACAACCCCTTTATCGCGTTGGGTGCAAGTTGTTTGATTGTTTGTGTAGGTATTCGGGGATTTGTGCGTTGTCTCCTACTAGATTGATACATTGGTTCTCAAACTGAGGGAAATACTTATCACTACTTTGCTACATCACCCTTTCCTCTTCAAGGGAAAAACCAACGCAAGCTCAAGAAGTAGCATCGCCGGTCAGCCTTGTCAACATAGTGAATCGGGAAAGGACTGTAGTTGTGAGTATGACAGTATGGAGCCACGAGATCCACTCCCGAAAGCAAGAAAGTGCCTCTTTCCTAATCAGATGCGCCCCTTGATTTTTTTATTGTGATCCACCCTGCTGATATCTACGACCCACATCATTGTCAATGTATAGTCAATTAACGACATAATTGCACAAGGAGCAGCTGACACGTGGGATCCGGCAGCTCTAGTAGTTTTTTCCATATTGTTCACACAGAGCATTTTTTCTAAGGATTTGTCCAGATGGAACAGGGTATAAACTTGGTTGTGCGGTCTCTGTGGCCCGTATAACAACAAGACCAACCCAACAGTTTTTTCTTTGGGAAATAGGTAGACCACCATTTATTTTTGAAGAATACCCAATCTAGGCCTGTTTTTTTTCTCCGACTTACTGGGATGCAAATCTTTGAAGACAAGGAGGGATGTATTCCGGCCTAGCCAGAATATGGGCAATAAATCTTAGAAGTAATACGAAATGGGCTATAAATTCCAAAAAATATATATAACAAATTGGCAATTAGTTTCATTTTTATGTTGTTCACTGACATTTTATATTTCATTGGATTTTAACATAACATAGTATTAATTTATTTTTAAATTAGTTTTAATATGGCTCCTAATTTTGGGATTAGAAATATTTTGTACCCCAGAAAAAAATATGGGAATTTTAAATTTTTTTGCATATTTTTTAGTTTAAAATTTTAACCCTGGTACTGACCAGAAAATGGGCAACAATTCTAAAAATGGAAAATGGGCTGCAATAAATTCTATTTGAATTAGCAAACGGGCTGTAAATTATAAAAAAATAGCAAATGGGCTATACACGCCATAGATTTCGAGGCTGGCTTGTTTACGCAAGGCTTTGTCAAGTTGCACTCTACACATGATTCTAGAAGCAGTAACTGATGGATGTCCATCCAACAGCCAACGTGCTTCTTTAATCTCTGATCTTCCTGCTCCAGCCACCTAAACCAGTGCCGGTGGGACTGCTTGCTCCCTCTTCCTATGGCTGGCTGTGATGCCGCGTAGGCTGCACCGGCCCACCCTACTCCCTCTGTTGGCCTGGCCATCCCTCTACCCACGCGCACCTCCTGTTATTCTCCGGCAACGGCAGCCTCACGCCGCAACTGAAGCAGTCAACTGTCATACTCCCCTCGACGTGGGCATCCACTGATGTGTCTTCAACGGCTCTGGGTCATTCCATTCCTAGGCCCCGCCTTCACCCACCGCGTTGGTGCTCTAGGCGCGGCGTGCTCAATGTGGTCAACATTCAACAAACGACAGCCATCGAAATAGGGATGTGCGTGGAGAGTCCAACGGTAGGGACCCCCATGGTCCAAGGCCGTGCGCAAGAAACTACCTCCTTATTACATGAAAAAAATTGATTCCTCTCCCTTACATCTAGGGCCCACCAGCTATATCTTCACATGGAAGGAATCGCCTCCTTATTACGCGAAAAAACGATTCCTCCCCATGACAACTGGGACTTACCAGATTCAGAGACTGACCTATGGGCCTACTAAGTTGACGCGTACGCCGGGCTTTGTCAACAAACAATTCTAGCAGCGATGACCATTGGATGTCAATCGAATGGCCCTGCTGCCTCTTCAATCTCTGATCTTCTTGCACCAGCCACCCAAACCAGCGCAGGCGGGACCACCTACTCTTGCCTCCAGTGGCCGGTTGTGCCGCCCGCAGGCCTCACTGCCCCACCCTACTCCCACTGCTGGCCAAGCCTTCCCTCTACTCACCCACACCCCTTGTTATTCTCCGGTGACGACAGCCTCAAACCGTAGCCAAACCAATCAACCCTCATACTCCCCTCCACGTGGGCATCCACTGTCGCGTATTCCCCGGCTCCGGGTCGTTCCCTACCTAGGTCGCACCGTCGTCTACCACCTTGTTTCTCTCGGACGGTACAACATCGTCAACACGTCAACGAACGACAACCATCACAAGAGGACAGTACGTGGAGAGGATGACAGTTGGGTCCACAGCCGCACGCAAGGAAGTGCCTCCTTACTACGTGCAAAATAATGATTCCTCCACCAACAGGTCGGACCCACTAGAAGGGCCTCTGTATTTCACAAAAAAACGTCCCTTGACAGCTGGGACCAACCGGCTTTATCTTTGCATGCAAGGAAGTGCCTCCTTATTACGTGCAAAAAAAAGTTGATGAGCCCTGACAGCTGGAACCCACCAGGTCGAAGCATACGTAGTGTTATCTGTCTGGTCAGGAACGTGTACGTACATAGCGGTTGATCGGTCTCTCCGGAGCGATGAACCATGGCCGAGTAAGGAGCGGCACGTGTCATAGCAGAGCCGCCCATGTAGCATGTCACGCAGTCCCGTCTATATTGTGTACAAGTACATACATACACACTACAAGAATGTAAATACGGTTACATACGTACATACGACGGGGTCTCAAATGCGTACAGCGATGGCGTCCTGTTCATCGGCAACCAACCGGCTGTGTCAGAACGGAGGAAATAGCGTCGTGTTCACGGGGGCCAACCGACTGGGTCAGAACGCGTCATATTCATCGGGAGCCAAGCGACTAGGTCAGAACACGTCTTGTTCATCGGGAGCCAAGCGACTGGGTCAGAACACGTCATGTTCATCGGGAGCCAAGCGACTAGGTTGGAACTCGTCCTGTTCATCGGGAGCCAAGCGACTGGGTCAGAACATGTCATGTTCATCGGGAGGCAACCGATTGGGTCAGAATGCGTCATGTTCATTGGGAGCCAACCGGCTTGGATGGAATAGCCGAAACGAGATCAGACATACCACAAAACGGAGGAAACAGACTTTTGCCCAAGTGCCTATGGTCAAAATGGGGTCCTGTTGATCAGGAGGGGTCTCGTGTATCGCAAAACAGAGGAAACAGACTTCTCTTCGAGTGCCTACAGTCGGAATGGGGTCCTATTGATCGGGAGGGGTGTGGCATACCGCAAAACAGGACTGCACGGGCTACTGTTCATCCACGGTCGACTTCCCCCATCCTCCACCTGCTACTATTCATGCATCGTCGACCTCCTCCAGCCTCCACTAGCGGCTACTCATCTATGGCTACTGTTCATCCAACCACCACTGGCTACTGTTCATCCAGCCACCAATGGCTACTGTTCATCCAGCCACCACTGGGTACTGTTCATCTAGCCTCCACGGGGTCATGTTCATCCACCCCCAACCGGCTGGGTGTGGCATACCACGGCACGACCTCCTCAAGGTTATGTTCATCCAGGGGCAACAGCCTACTACCACGGGGTTCTGTTCATCCAAGGGCAACCGCCTACTACCACGGCGTCCTGTTCATCCAGCGGCAACCACCTACACACGGCCGGGGTCCTATTCATCCAACCCCCACAGTTAACTGTTCTTCCATAGGCAAACAAACGGCTAGGTCGACTCACCATGTCTCGACTCGTTTTACGCATCGCGCGTGCGGTAGCAACGGGCGATGTTCATCGAGAGGCAACCGAACACACCGGTGGCTACATATAGCATGAGGGCTCGATCGGCTTCAGTATAAGCAGCAGCAACGATCAATTGCTCGGGTTCAGTTAGCAGCACCAGCGAAGGAACCGCTCGGGTTCAGTTAGCAGCAAAGGGATCGATCGACTTCAGTATGTAGTGGGATCGATCGATCGCTCGGGTTCCGTACATGAACGCCTCGCTCGGGTTCAGTTAGCGAGCGCCTCGCATAGCAATGACACGTACGAGAGAAACACGCAAACCACACTACATCGCTCGGCCCCGACCACTCGCCGTAACCAGGAACTCCGCGAAAATTCCCTCGCCCTCACTTCTACCACGATTTTTTATGTCATGGACGGCCCAAAGAATGTCATGCAGGTGCGTCCCCGGCCCGCCCAGGACGAAAAGCCCATTTTCAGTCATGCTTTTTTGTCATGGAAGTAGGAGCCCACCACATCTATGATGATTTGTGTTTTGTCACCATTACCGTCATAGAAGTGTCATAACCATGATAGAAAAAGTTTTTGTTTGGGCCAAAATGTCACATATGTGTCTTTTTTGTAGTGTAATATTAATAGCTCTAGAACGATAAGCTTCTTCAATGATATATGGTCGTTCCCATTTAGAGATAAGTTTTCCTACAAAAAATCTAAAACGAGAATTGTACAATAGAACATATTCACCCACTTTGAATTCCTCTTTTTGGATTCTTTTGTCATGCCATATTTTAAATTTATTTTCTTTAAACAATTTGGCATTTTCATAGGCGGCACCAGGAGAACTACTGCGATTGTGCCCTGGTTCATCCGGACGAGCACCTCAATAGAGAAAGCCGAAAACTGACTGTCATGATATAGCGTGAGACTGGTCAACCACTTGATGACCTAGCAGAATCTTCGGGATTCCTCCGCCTTAACGAAGGGCCGTTCCCCGGCCAGGCATGTACGCACCCCGAATTCGGATGAGCGCGGAGCCACCAGGGGCTATATAGTAGCCCCACTGTCAAACTCCTCTGGCTAAGTGAAAGTGTTAAAGCATTACAGTCCGATTGCCTAGTTCGCTGCGCTATCACCTCCTTAATGGACCAAGACATTGGGTCAAGTGTGAACATGCGTCTTCTGCGAGCACCCCCGCATTATATGCATGGGGGCTGAAGCCGACGACTGCCATCTTTCAGGTTATATACATATATACATAAACGGCCGCACAGGAGGCATCATAGTACTTTCGGGCAAAAGTATAAATACAGCCTTGATAAACTCAATAAAACATTGTTTTTACAATGGGAAAACATGTCACTCAAACATAATATTCTTCGAGCACTGAGCCTCTATCAAACGAGCGCCTTCAAGAACTTCTTCAAAGTAGTGCTCGACAGCCACTCGGCCTATGGCCAAACCCTGTGCCGCAACAGTGGTGGCATCCATCTCCGCCCAGTATGTTTTGACACGGGCAAGGGCCATCCATGAGACTTCTATGCACGCCGACCTCTTTACAGCATTGGTGTGTGGCACAACACCAAGGAATTGTTGCACTAAGCTAAAGTAGCTATTCGGCCTTGGCCCTCGCGGCCACAGATGATCCACAACGGACCTCATGGCAAGTCCGGATAATCTATGGAGCTCAGCCCACTCGGCCATTTGCTCATTCAACAGCAGCGGACGGGCTGGAGCATGAAACTGTGAACAAAACAGTTTTTCCACTTCGTGATCTTTCCGATCCTTGAAGTACTCGGCCGCATCAGCAGCACTTGCAGCCAAATCCACGTAGGCGTCCGCAGAACTCCGTTGTCGGCCCAGAGGTGCATACTTCGGATCCCCGAACTTAGTCTGCAACAAGAAGGGCTTCCCAGATACAATATCCACAGCTTGATGCAGCTCCTCCTTCGTCGCTCTAATTTTGGAGCGGGCTTCCTTGGCAGCCACCCGGGCCTTTTCCAGGTCCGTCGCCTTTGCCCGGTTTTCTTCTTCAAGAAGCTGGTAACGGTCAGCAGCATCTTTTACAACCATCTTGGCTATTTTTTTCTTTGCTCTCGCAATGCGTGCCCTGTTCGGCCCTTAACTCTTCGGCTGCCTTTAAAGTGGCCGCATTGCTACTCCTTGCTTGCTCCTTGGCTCGGGCAAGCTCCGCCCGAAGGGTCTCCACGGTGGCAGCTCCATCTGCAGTCACAACATATTAAAGATACTGGCATCATTCTGCTCTTATTATGTGACAATCACCAGAAAAATCACCTACCCTATGCCTCGTCAAGCCGCTTGTTAACAAGCACGATGTCGGCATCTGCCGCATCCAGTTGCCGCCTTAGTTCGGCAAACCCATCAGTCCGGCTAGCCACCGGAGCTTCAACAACCTGTACATAAAGGCGGTCTGGTTATTACCTGGGACTATGATCCTCTGTTTGCTGCCGTTTTCGACGACAACCAGAGTCTCAGGGGCTACTATCTACACAAGGCACATCTAAAAATGTGCGGTACTGTCAACAATGTACATCATTTCGTGTACCTCAAAACCCGTCAGTAGACTCATAAAGGCTTCATGCAACCCGCTTTCGGCGGACGAAATCCTTTCAATCACCGTACCCATCAACGTGTGGTGCTCTTCTGAGATAGCCGCTTGCTCTAGCAGATCCCTCAGTACGTCCGATCGCACACCAGACGGCGATGGACTCTTTTGATTGCTCTCTTCAAGAGCCGGATACTGAGGACTTCGGGTGCCCATAGGATTACCTTCTAGCCTTGCCGGATCAGGAGAAACCCTCCGCGGCAACACCTCGGGGTTGCCCGCCTCGTGAGGCGGTGTGGCAGGGGGAGGCGTTTCGCTCTCCATCATCTCTGGAAGAAGATCCCCTGAAGACGAGCTCTGCTAAGAAGGGCTAAGATCCGAACTGCAAGATAAATGCTTCGATTATTTTCCTCAGAAGTAAAGCGAGATATTTTCATTATTAAGTACCCTTTTACTTACAGCTCGATGGAGGGCTGATCCCCTTGAGGGCATAGTGCGGCCATGGTATCCCCCAGGGCAGGACCCTCCGGCGGAGATTTCTTCCCCAGTTTGGAGACCATTGTCTCCGGGTCCACAGAGGCGGTTCTCTTCCTTCTCTGGGGAGAGGAAGTTTCAGTTCCTCCTCCCCGGTTAACCTCCTTCACGGAGGTGCTAGCCTCCTTGTTCCCCCCTTTATCTTCTCCTGAGGGCGCTTGATAAGGCGCGATCTCCAGCATCCTGGTTAGCACGGGATTTGGTGAGGTCTCAGGGAGGGGGGCCGGACACCTGATCAACTTTGCCTTCGCTATCTAATCCTGGTCAAAGAGCGGCTTTTTTAAGGCAACGTTGCGATAAATAAACGGACAGTGTGTTCGGATGCGGGGCTACTTACTTGGGTATCTGGGCGATTGCAGCTCAGACCTGCATCCTCAGTGATGACCGGACACATTATTTGTGGTCCGAAGAACAATCTGTACATCTCTTCGTGCATCATGCCGAGGAAATGTTGAATAGCTCGTGGTCCTTCCGGGTTGAATTCCCACATGCGAAGGGGTCGGCATTTGCAAGGCTGGATTTGACGAACTAGCATAACTTGCACTACCATAACCAGACTGAAATCTCTCTCAAAGAGATCTCGGATACAGCTTTGCAGTATTGGCACGTCCTTGGCTGGACCCCAGCTCAGCCCCCTGCTGATCCACGACATCAGGTGTGGTGGGGGGCCTGAGCGAAAGGTGGGGTCAGCTACCCACTTGGCACTTCCGGGAGCTATGATGTAGAACCACTCCCGCTGCCACAATCCGGACACCTCTGGGAAGCAACCCTCAGGCCATGGAGCGCCAGCGATTTTTCTTATTAAAGTGCCTCCGCACGCTGCGTGCTGCCCCTCGATCATCTTCAAAGGTCTTGAGCCACAGGTCGAAGTGAGGGGTAATGCGGAGGAAGGCCTCACATACGACAATAAATGTCGAGATGTGAAGAAGGGAATCCGGGGCCAGATCGTGAAAATCTAGCCCATAATAGAACATAAGACCCCTAACAAAGGGATCCAGAGCGAGGCCTAGTCCTCGGAGGAAGTGGGAGATGAACATGACGCTCTCGTTGGGTTCGGGAGTAGGGATGACTTGCCCTCGGGCAGGCAGCCGATGCGAAATTTCGGTGCTCAGATATCTGGCCTCTCTCAACTTCTTGATGTCATCCTCCGTGACGGAGGAAGGCATCCACCAACCTTGAAGGTTAGATCCGAACATAGTTGAAGGTTCGAAGTGCCTAAACCTGAGCTTTGGGTGTTGGAACTCGAGGCGGGAGGCGGATTTGATTGAGCACGAGAGGCAAAAAAGGAAAAGGCCTTGTCCCCTTTATAAAGAGGGTGAATATCTGGCGTCCTCCTCGTGGCCGTTTGGGACTTGCCTAAGATCTAGGAGTCCCACCAATAGGCACGGTTGGGTTACCCACGTCCGTGTTGATGAGAATCCCATAATAAAGGGGACATGATCTCTGCTTCAACAAGACATACCAAGGAAACCGCCTCGCGAAACACGCTGAGATTGGTTATGAAAAACGATTCAAATAAAGACCTGGCTGTGGTGTGATGTCACACTACGGGGTACGTCAGCAGATTAGATTTGTGGAAATATTATTCTCTCTACGGTGGTATGTGGAACTTGTTTTGCAGAGCCGGACATGATCCTTGTGTTCAAAATCTTCTATGAAGTATTCGAAGGAGGAACCCGCCTTGCAATGCCGAAGACAATCTGCGCGCCGGACTCATCGTCATTGAAGCCTGGTCCAGGGGCTACTGAGGGAGTCCTGGATTAGGGGGTATCCGGACATCCGGACTGTTGAACTATGAAGATACAAGATTGAATACTTTGTCCCGTGTCCGGATGGGACTCTCCTTGGCATGGAAGGCAAGCTTGGCAGTATGGATATGTAGATCTCCTTCCTTGTAACCGACTCTGTGTAACCCTAGCCCTCTCCAGTGTCTATATAAACCAGAGGGTTTAGTCCGTAGGACCAACAACAACAATCATACCATAGGCTAGCTTCTAGGGTTTAGCCTCTTCGATCTCGTGGTAGATCAACTCTTGTACTACTCATATTATCAAGAACAATCAAGTAGGACATAGGGTATTACCTCCATCAAGAGGGCCCGAACCTGGGTAAACATCATGTCCCCTGCCTCCTTTTACCATCCGCCTAGACGCACAGTTCGGGACCCCCTACTCGAGATCCTCCGGTTTTCACACCGACACCATTCATCTAGTGAGCTAATGTCAAATAACCTCTTTTCACCGACAAGTTTGAAATCATAATTGAGTTCTTTAATTGCCCAATATGATTTATGTTCTAACTCAAGAGGCAAATGACATGCTTTTCCATAAACCATTTTATATGGAGAAATGCCCATAGGATTTTTATAAGCAGTTCTATAAGCCCATAAAGCATCATCAAGTTTCTTAGACTAGTTCACTGGAGACCTATTGATGGTCTTTTGCAAAATTAACTTTATTTCTATGTTACTTAATCAACTTGACCACTAGATTGGGGGATAGGGGGATGCAATTCTATGGTTGACATCATATTTTGCAAGCAATTTATGGAAAGCAACATGGATAGAATGTGAACCACCATTAGTCATTAAATATCTAGGGACTCCAAACCTCAGGAAAATAATTTCTTTGAGCATTTTAATGGATGTGTTATGATCAGCACTACTAGTTGGAATAGCTTCTACCCACTTAGTGAGACAATCAACAGCAACCAAAATATATGTATATATAGTAGAGGGAGGAAAAGGTCCCATATAATCAAATCACCAAACATCAAATGGTTCAATAACAAGTGAATAATTCATAGGCATTTCCTGACGTCTACCAATATTTCCAATTCTTTGACATTCATCACAAGATAAAACAAACTTACGAGCATCCTTGAAAAGAGTAGGCCAATAAAAACCAGATTGTAATACCTTGTGTGCAGTTTTGTCTCCCACATGGTGTCCTCCATAAGCCTAAGAGTGACACTTCCGTAGGATTTGTTCATGTTCATGCTCAAGTATACAATGTCTATTAATACCATCTACTCCTTCTTTATAAAGATGTGGGTCATCCCAAAAGTAATGTCTTAAATGAAAGAAGAATTTTTCCTTTTGTTGGTATGTAAAACCAGGTGGTATAAATTGAGCAACAATATAATTAGCATAGTCTGCATACCAAGGAGTATTATGAGAAGCATTTATGACAGCTAGTTGTTCATCGGGAAAGCTATTATCAATAGGTAGTGGGTCATCAAGAATATTTTCTAACCTAGAAAATTTATCAGCTACGGGATTCTTAGATCCCTTCCTATCAGTAATATGCAAGTCAAATTGTTGTAGCAAAAGAACCCACCTAATGAGTCTAGGTGTAGCATCTTTATTTTCCATAAGGTATTTGATGGCAGCATGATCGGATGTAAGATCTGAATTTATCACAAGCAAACATAACTGCTAAAAAATCCTTTTCAGTAGTAGCATAATTTGTTTGGGCATTGTCTAGAGTTTTGCTAGCATAGTGTATAACATTTAATTTCTTAACAACTATTTGTCCCAGAACAACACCAACCACATAATCAATAGCATCACACATAATTTCCAAAGGCAAGTTCCAACCAGGTGGATGAACAATATGTACAGAAGTTAAGGCTTTCTTAAGTGTTTTAAAGGCTTCTACACAATCATCATCAAAAACAAATGGAACATCCTTTTGCAAGAGATTAGTAAAGAGGCCTAGAAATTTTAAAGAAGTCTTTAATAAACCTCCTATAGAAAGCAGCATGACCAAGGAAACTTTGGATACCTTTAATATCTTTAGGACATGGAATTTTCTCAATTGCATCAACTTTGGCCTTATCTAATTCTCCCAATTCAAGACAAGATTAGTTTTATGACCCAAGACAATACCTTCATTCACCATAAAGTGGCACTTCTCCCAATTCAAGACAAGATTAGTTTGATCACACCACTTCAAAACTCGATCAAGGTTGCTTAAGCAATCATCAAAGAAGTTTCGTAAACAGAAAAATCATCCATGAAAACCTCAACAATCATTTCACAAAACTCAAATAATATAGCAGTCATACATCTTTGAAAGGTAGCAAGTGCATTGTATAAACCAAAAGGCATACGTCTATAAGCATAAGTTCCAAAAGGACAAGTAAAAGTGGTTTTCTCTTGGTCGGATTATGATACAGGTATTTGAGAGCAACCGGAATATCCATCAAGGAAGCAAAAGTGTGTATGCTTAGGCAATCTTTCTAACATTTGACCAATAAAAGGTAAGGGGTAATGATCTTTTCTAGTAGCTTTCTTTAGTTTTCTAAAATCAATTAGCATCCTATAACCAATCACAATTCTTTATGGAATATGTTCATTTTTATCATTTGGAACAACTGTAATGCCTCCTTTCTTAGGGACACAATGAATGGGACTTACCCATCTACTATCGGCTATGGGATAAATTAGACCTGCTTCCAGAAGCTTTAATATTTCAGTTCTTACCACTTCATCTTAGGATTTAATTGACGTTGATGATCAACAACTAGTTTAGCATCAGGCTCCATATTAATTTTATGCTGACATAGAGTGGGACTAATGCCCTTAAGATCATCAAGAGTATATCCAATAGCAGCACAATGCTTCCTTAGGGTTTTTACTAATCTCTTTTCTTCATGCTCTGAAAGGTTAGCACTAATAATAACATGATATATCTTCTTTTCATCAAGATAAGCATATTTCAGTGTACCAGGCAATTGTTTTAATTCAAACACAGGATCACCTTTAGGTGGAGGAGGACCTAAAAGAGTTTCAGCAGGCAAATTGTGTTTAAGAATAGGTTGTTGATCAAAGAACATCTTATCTATTTCATTTCTTTCATTCATGTTCATATCATTTTCATGGCTAGCATATATTATTCTAATGGGTCAGTAGTGTCATGGGAAACCACGGCCACCTATGGAGCCAAGGGCCCCTTGCTGGTTCGATAGGGGGAGGTCACGTTGCACAAAGAGCATAAGAGTGTGGGGCAGCATGACAGAGATCACACGAGCAATTTACCCAGGTTCGGGCCGCCGTGAGGCGTAAAACCCTACTCTAGCTTTGGTGGATTGATGGTGGAAAAGATGGTGGTGGTCATAGTGCGTTTGCCCGGCAGGGTTGCCTCGGGGCGAAACGGCTACGAGCGTGCGAAATATGAGGGGGTGGATTTGCTAATCCAGTGTCCAACCCTTTCTAAGGTTGCCATGGGCCTCCTTTTATAAGCTAAGGGGTCACCCCAGTGGCAAATCAGTCATTATGCATTAATAAGATAGCAAATAGTGCTATCATACCTAACTTTGCAGGCTGACAAAGCACATTAAATGCGCCGCTCAATGTCACATTGTTGCTTGCCCGGTAAGCCTTGTCGGGCTATCTCGCCAGCCTCGCGCATGCTCGCTTGACACGTTGCAGGATGGGTGTCATCTGTAGGTATCTTCTGTAGAAAGAGGCCGCCATGTGGCAAATGGCTGCCACTTAGTCACTTTGCAGCTTGACACCGCATTGATAGATGATGTGCGTCATGGTGAAGTGGGTTAGTGAGGTAGTTGCGTCTCCGTGAGCCCAACAGGCCTTGCCGGGGCGTCTGGGAGGTTTTCTTCCGAGGGTGGCCCCGTCCTTGCCGGGCTTGCCTGCCCGGCAAGGGAGGCTTTTCTCTTGGTGGTTTCTTGCTTCCCTAGCTTTGTCTTGGTCCTCTTGATCTGCATGTTGGCCTTCTGAGAACCTTGATTTCTTGTACTTTGGCCCGTGTCCTTACTTGTCCGTGCATGAGTCAGGGTAAATATATGCCCCTGTTTGTTTTCCTCTACATAAGCCCCCGGCCTTAGCCATACGTGTAGCACGACACGTTGGGTTAGGCCCCAAACAGTGAATGGACACGTGGCAGGAAAAGGTTGCTTATGCCGTTTCGCCATGATGATTGGTGAATCCAACGTCCACTTCATGTAATTACTATGCGTCGTGGGGTCATGTGATTGTTGCGGTTAAGGTAAAACTGTAACTTCCTGAAGTGTCATGCCTCCGCTCCGTGCCTCTCCCCTTAAAGATAGGAAGATGCAGAGTGGCTCGATTCACTTGTCACCTGCCTCGCCCTTCCATCATCTTCCTCCGCAAGCCAAACCAATGGTTCCTCCTCCCTTTCCCTTGTCCGCCACCGCCCCTCTCACCGGATTCCTCCGCCCATTTGCATCATCGCCCGCAGAAATGGGGAAAACCCGGCGGAGAGGGGGAAGCAGACAACTGCGGGGAAGGAGGTAGTCGTCGACGGAAGAAAAAGGGTGGCGGAGCTGAACAAGAAGCAGAGGGAAGACGTCGTCTTCCTTCCATCGAATCTAGACGGTTTGGTTCTTCAAGAGAGGTACGGGTATCTGTGGGGGAGGCCTGTCCCGAAAGGGCATGGAGCGCCCAATGTCTTGGCCGAGGGGAAGGAAGATCCGCCATACTCGTACCGATTCTTTTGTGCTTATTTCATCTGCTGCCTCTGTCCTCCTTTCTCTGAATTCTTTGAGGCAATCATGACCGTTTATGGATTCCACCTCCTCGACTTCACGCCAAATGCAATGGCGACCATGGCCATCTTTGCTCATTTGTGCGAGAATTTCGTCGGAGTTGCCCCCAATGTCGATCTATTCCGGCCTTACTTTGTTCCGCGGCTGGAGAACAAGGGTCACTGCTCCGGGAACATCTGCTAGATGTTGCGGGTGGAGAGGAAGCTCTAGGATTATATCCCTGGCAAGCAACATGAGAGGTGGGATGAGTGGAGAGGGGATTGGTGTTGGATTCAGGATGAGGAAGCCCCAGAATTCTGTGAAGCACGGATGGAATGTGTTGAGCACGGCAAGGAATGGAGCGCTCATGGCCTCACTGATGATAGGTTGCACTAGCCAATAAACAGGATTACCTGTTTGAAGGCTGCCGGGCTAGCCATTGAGCATGGGGCGGACTTTCTTCTTCGTTGCATTTCGCCGTTGCAGAAGAAGGACATACACACCTGGTTGTATGGTGATGCCGGGGACAGGATGAGGTTGCTCCCAGGGTTGGCCAATTACCTGTCGGTCTATGGCCACGCCTGGTTGTGTGACCAATTGTTTGGTCACTTTGAGATGTTCGGGCTCCCGGCAATCATTATCCCTTTGAACGTCAATTCAGCCCAGGATCAGATACTGAAGGGGATGCCGCATTGTAATGCTCAGGGTGTGGCAAGCGATTAGTGGCTGCCCACTCTTGATGAAGGGCTCGCGTGGTCCAGTGCTCTGGTAGAGAAGGCCACCAGGGTTGAGGATGGAATGTACAAGCGCACTTCCTCCGTTGAGGTGGTGTATATCTTGAAGAGGGTCGAGGAGGACAAGGCTGCCCAGCTTGCTGAGATGGAAAGGGCCTCGATGGCCGGGAAGGGCAAGGGAAAAGCTGAGGATAAGAGCTCTTCCCGTGGTGGCAGTGAGGTGTAGGCCATGAGAGGGGTTGTCAACGACATTCCTACCGGGAACGAATTTGCCGGTCTTGATGCCCTAGACACGGCGGCAACGGAGATCCAGGAGGAGGAGGTCAGCGCGGTGGCAGAGCTCGAGGCTGACTAGCTTGCAGTAGGGTTGCAAGCCCCTGAGCCGGTTCCAGATCAGCGCCCCCGTAGGCGTGCTGCTAACCGGGGGGTGGCGCCTCCCAACCCAGTGCCCGCCACCAAAAGAGTGAAGAAGACCACCTCCAAGGTCACCAAGGCCGATGTGGCGTGCCGCCAATCCCCTCGCCTTGTCAAGATCAAGGCTTCCCCTGCCAAGCAATCTGCGGATGTGGGCGTCGATTCTAGCCTCCACTCCGGCTCGAGCTCCTCATAGAGCTAACCTCCATCGGAGCCCCGGCACCTCGTCTTGCCCCAGAGCTGCCGGGAAGCTCTGCCGCTCCACCTCCGAAGAGAGGAAGGGATCCCTCACCTCCCATGGAGTTCAACTTAAACTCTATGCTCATTGAGGAAGAGTAAGAAAGACTTTCCCATTATAAATAGCTCCAGCATATCTGATTACCTTTGCTGACTGACCTTTTTGTCTAGCTGTCATTGGCAGGGAGGTGGAGGAGGAAGCGGAATCCCTCGTCTACTGGCCGCGAAAGAGGCTCCGGCGTGTCGGGTCACTAGAGATCACAAAGGACCCGGCCTCGGCGGGAAGTGACACAGAGGATCCCATGACGAGCCTCGAGCCCATCCCTCAGCCCGGAAGTGGAGGACTGGCCTCTCCCACTAAAAGTGATGGGGATGGCCTTCCTGCTCCATTGGCTGGAGGGGACGGAGAGACGATGCAAAGCAAGCCCCCCTGGAGGGGCATGTCTCATCCGCCAACCGAGTCGAAGAACCTCCAACGGAGTCCTCTGCGGATGAGGCCATGTAGGGAGCCGCCACGAGTGTCACGGTAGAGGGTGGAACCCGCGGCCCGGCAACAGATGTTGCGGGGAAACTGAGGCCTCTGCCCGGCAGACTTCTCCAGGTAACCAACTCATGCCCTTTTTTCCTTTCTTGTTCAGATTACCTTTCCTGATATCCCAATTTATCTGAAACTTCTGTCTTCCCGTTATCCTCCTGTTTTCTTTCTCGCGACCCCCAGGCCGAAGAGCCAGAGCTGTTGGAAGAGGTGGCCAACATAGGGAGGGTTGCTGCGGATGAGGCTGCCATGATTGCCGCAATGGAAGAGCAGGGCCTTGTTGCTGAACGTGTCCCAGATGCCTCGGTGGTGGTAGATCATTCCTTGGAGAACGCCCTGGAGGAGGAAGTGGTGGTCGAGGAAAAAAAATCCTCTCCAAACCATGGATCCCTTTTCCTCCTCTGGGGTTGTTATGGAGACTCCGCCACCTCCCCCAGATCAGCTGGCAATGGTGTTGGCACAGTCTGAGATTGGAGTCCCCGGCCCGTTAATGATGGCGGGTGCGGAGCTCGACGAGGAGCGCCAACGCCTTTTGGCACCACTGTACCAGGCAGTTGGGGAGGCAGATGATTTAGCTGCCGTCGCAATAGACTTGTCTTTCCTGGATTCCATGGCGGCAGACATCATGGAGATGCAGGACCGGCACGACCAGAAGTGGCAAGCACTCAAAGACCGCGAGAGTCCGCCAGCAGGGTGGACCAGAAGCTGAAAGACAAATGCTTGGAGCTGCACGAATGGCACAACAAGTGGTTCAAGGTGCTCATGAGGCAGCAAGAGGTGCTCCTGATGACAACGGAAGATGTCATGGCCTGCAAGACGCGCCTGGCAGATCACAAGGCATTCCTGGACGCTAGAGAGCGGGAAATTTCTCTCCAGTAGGAGAAGCTTGAAGCCACCCTTCGCTCCAAGGATGACAAGCTAGAGGCCCTTGTGGAGCAGTGTACCAAGGAGCTGGAGGACAAGCATGGAGCCGCCCTAGATGCCCTTGCCACAAACTCTGCCGCCCAATTGAAGAAGCTCACTGAAGACCTGGCCTCCGCATCTCACGCCAAGACTTACCTTGACCAGCAGGTGGCTAAGCTGACTGGCGACCTTGCCGAGAGCACCAAGTGTCGTGGGAATGAGTCTGACAGTAAGAGTAGGGGGTACATAGGACGAGGCAGTGTCCTAGCTACGGAGAGGTTGTACACGCAAGTTTACGATTTTAGGCCCCTCTCGGAGGAGGTAACAGCCCCACGTCTTGGTGCCTCGGAGGCTTGTTGACTAGATATGTGCGAAAGTTACAAGGGGTGCAAACCCTTGTGCCAGAGGAGGGGGTGGCTTATATAGAGTGCGCCAGGCCCCTCGCAGCCCTCGGTTACACAGGGTTCAATGTGAATGAAGACCAGGACGTTACTGGTAACGCCTGCTGTTAATGATCTTTATGGCGACGGAGTGAAAGCCTGGCCGTTGCCATCCTGGGGTGACTTTAGGCCTTCCGTACTCCGAGTGATTCTTTGTATGGTCAAGTGATGTTGAGTGGAATTGGGATATCCGAGTGGAATCTCTCGTCAAGTGGATTGCACCTCTGGGTGATTTCAGTCGGTATCTTCTGTTGGACTTTGTATGTCTTTGACTCTAGGGTAGTGTCCTTGGGTAGGGTGTCTAGGTCAGGCCTAAGACCCTGCCCTAGGTACATGTCATTGTCATTAGCCCCCAAATGGATCAAAAACCGAGTGAAGGAGGGTTGAAGTTGGTTCCGGCCCGATTTAATGCTTCAGAGGCATTTCTTCAAGGTCCTAGAGGCATACTGGTACTTTAACCCTGTATCAGTCTCCTTGATGGATTCTGGCTTCTGGGATCACCGAGTAAAGTATGCTACGTATCTTCGAGTACATTGGACTGTGATATCTTTGGTGTGACTGATGCCCTGCGTTTCCCGGATCTCGCGGGATTCGAAATTTGGAGAAGCGCGCGGGACGGGGCGTGGCACAGTAAGCGGAGTAAACAGATAGGGACTCCTCGATCCTCGCGCCGCTTTTTCTGCCACATATCAAGCTTGCGTCTGTTACAGGATGCGATTGGATAGTGCAGGCCCACGAGTCAGCCACTCGGAAGCGGGACCATAAAGGGTGTCGTTGTCGATGCGAGGCACTGTTCCCTCCATTCGCCTCTTTTCTCTCCGCTCCTATCAGATTTCGGGTCCTGCAAACCCTTGAGAGGTTCGAACTCTAGGGTGTGTGCAAAGAACTCAACCTCCCCAATCTGCCTACTCGCCAATCTCACGGCCTAGGTCGATGAACAGGAAGGAAACGAGACACATCAGTTTGCCCAGGTTCGGGCCACCTTGCGGTGTAAAAACCTACTCCCGCTTTGTGTTAGATTGGCATCGAGGGGCTGAGGATGAACTAGTACAGTGGGAGAACAACCTCAGGAGGAGGCGTGTTCTTGCGCTCGAGTGAGCTGGCGAGTGTGAGGATGGAATGGATCCAATCTGGTGGTGTTGTCCCCTTCTATGGTGGTGGTGTAGCTATATTTATGGTAGCCTTGGTCCTCTTCCCAAAGAAAGGTGGGAAGGAATCCCACAACGGCCAAATTCGAAGGGAGACAACTAGTACATGATATCCTGACAAAAGTAGTCTTCGCCTGCGAAAGCCTCTGGTCGTGACATCGTGGTGGGCTCAGCGATGACCTCCGTCCTATCGTCCCGGTGGTCTTGGTCTCGTTGCACAGGAATGGAAACCTTTGGCTGATTCCTCGGGACTCCACGCTTGCACTTTGCTTCCTTAGCACCAAAGAGGAAACTTCCATCCTGCGCCCGCTGGCGCCCAGCTGGCCTTGGTCGTCATGACTCACGTCATCCGAACCTCGCGAGGTGAGGCTTGCATAGGAATCTCCGCTCCTCAGGAGCCAGCCTGGGGAGGCCGCTCCTCGTGGAGGTCTTGGTGTCTTCCGCCTCGCGAGGCTTGGCCCCCTCACGAGGGTCTTGAGTTGTTGATGCTGAAGCTGGGCCATACCAAGCCGTTAATGAAGCCACGCCGTGGGCTGCAGGCAGGCAAGTCTGGGTACCCCCATTCCCAGAATGCCGACAGTAGCCCCCGGGCCCAAGGCTCGCTCGAACTTGGCTTCGAGGTGAATCCAAAGGGCAAGTGCGGAGTGCCGCGGGCCCTAACTGCCTGCGGCCTTGTCCAACATGTGGCAATTGATGGGACATGGGCGTCTCCGCTTCCCCACGCTGGCTTGGCACCCGTTCGACTTGACAAGACCCTACTGCATGCAAAGAAAACCATCATTGCGTGCGATCATGGGGGCCAGCGGTTGGCCTCCCTCGGGATATAAAGGGAGGGGCAGAGCCCCCCCCCATTCATCTCCATCTTCTTGCCACCCACTCCCCCTTCTTCCTCTTCTCGCCTTCTTGCTGAAGTTCTCATGGCGCCGATGAGGAAGTTCTCCACCACTGAGAAGGGGAAGGCCCCCAAGGAGGGTCTGGATTCACCATCGCCCAAGAGGGGCCGCGAACGTCCCTGCAAGTATGCTGCAACCCCGACGGTGGTCCCCCATGGGCGCAGGCGCTGCCTCTAGCAGACGCGGCATCGCTTCTTCTTGCGGCGGGCGGCGCCGAGGCCGGGGCAGCTCCTGTGATGAGGGAAGGCGCACCATGGTTTCCCGACCTCCTCGGTCATGCTTCCACTCAGTCGATGTGTTCCCGGAGTTTGTCATGTTGTCGGAGAGGCCCGCGGGCACCTGGCTCTTGCTCCCCCGCTTCTTCGTGGGCGCGCTTCCGACTGCGGGGCTTGACGACCTCTGATTGCAAGCGGATGGCTGCTATAGCAGGGCCTCATGGGCTGGGGTCGAGGTCACTGCCGTTGGCAATGTGTCCTTCACCCGTGGTTGGCAGACGTTTGCCCCCACGCGCGGCCTAAGCAGGAGGTTCATTATTCACTTGAAGTACGATGGCCTCGCGACCCTCTATGTGAGGGTGTTTGGGGAAGACGACCACCGCGCGGGGTGCTGCCCTGAATACGGCAGCAGCAATGATGAGCTTGGCCTTGACGACGGCCACGAAGACGACGAGCGTGTGCTTGCCCTTGGTGATGGCCGCGCCAGACCCAGCGGCGGCGGCTCCTCCTCCGGCGAGAGCACCAACAGCGGCGGATATGATCAGCTACCCCGCCGCCGGGCTCGAGTCGGGGAAGGCGGCGGGCCATCTCGCCGCCGTGCTCCGGTGAAGCGGGAGGAAGGCTCGAACTCAGCTTCGGGCGTTGCTGGAGCCCGACCTCGGGAGCCTGCTATAGGTGTGCGGCTTGCTTTTGTTTAACCATTCCTTTGTCCTGCATTTTGAAAAAAGTAGAAGGCCCCGCTGGGCGTGTAATGAACCAGGGCGTGTAATGAACCATGGCACTTATGCCACTATGCTATGTTTACTATTTTGATGTTATGTCGTGATATCTATGTTCCGAGTAGGTGCGGTTAGGGTAACTTAGCTTGATATGATTGTGGTAGTTTCCCACCTCGCGAGGGCGTGCCCTTCGGCGTCTGGCGAAGCTCCCTTGCTGACGACTCAGGAGCCATCGGCCTCAGGAGACATTGTACAACTACAGAGTTATTAGAAAGCTTGACGGGGCGCCTTGTTCTTCCTTGCGCGAGCCCCCAGGCGTGGGTTAGTTGTGGCTTAGTGCACCGCATCATCCTGCCTGGGGGCACAGACTTAAGAGGGTGCGCGTGTCCACGAGCTCGTTCGAGAGCGTCTCACGAGGATTAAGAAAGCCAAAGCACTGGGGCAACAGGGTTTTGGCGAGGTGTGTGTGCGTGTGGGTGAGCCCAAATGCGCACACCTGTCTAGCCCCTGTGCGCGGGACGCGCGAGGAGGAGCGACGGGCAACTGCCACTCTTCCTGGGCCAAGACTAAGAGGTGAGTGAAGCAAGAGGAGAAACATTCCAACTGTGGCGAAAAAATGCGAAAACTCCAAATTCCATTAAGAAGTTGCAAACCAGCTATAGAAAGCAAGCAAAAGAACAGCCGCGTCCGGCACCTAGTATAGTCTTCTCACCAGCACGGAGCTAAGTGTTGCCACTAGGACGTGGGAGGGAGCCCCCGTGAGGCCCGCGGACGACACTCAGGAGACTCCGGGGCATGTACAGCCCAACTCATTATTACGTGAGAGTGACATGGGCAGAGACCTTGACAGGCACAGGGCCTTGCTTCATGGATAGAACTTCCAGAGGTGTTGGATGTTCCAGGCGTTCTGGATGGGGATCCCGTCTCGCATCTCCAGGCGCTAGGCGCCAGGCCTGGAGACACGAGCGATCCTGAATGGGCCTTCCTACATGGGTGAGAGCTTATGCAGCCCCTCCTTGGATACCACCCGCCTCAGGACAAGATCACCCACATCGAGCATCCTGGAGCGGACGCTGCGGCAGTGGTACCGCCACAGCACCTGCTGGTACCTCGCTGCTCGAAGCGAGGCTTGGCGGCGACGTTCCTCCCCCAGCACGAGGTCCACCCCCCGCAAGGCATCCTGGCATGCCTCATCAAATGCCAAGACCCGCGCAGAGCGATGCCTGACCTCATGAGGGAGAACCGCTTCAGCTCCGTATACAAGGAAGAATGGAGTTTCTCCTATTGGCTTAGTTGTGATAGTGCGGATGGACCACAGTACGGACTACAGCTCCTCGAGACAACCCCTGCCGCAGGCCTCGAGCTTCTTCTTGAAGGTTCTTGCCTTGAGGCCTCTTAGGACCTCCGTGTTGGCACGCTCGGCCTGGTCGTTGCTCCTGGGGTGTGCCACTAAGGCATAGCATATCTGCATTCCAAGGTTAGCATAATATGTTTTGAAAAGGTTGCTAGTTAACTACAAGTCATTGTCGATGATGATGCGATTAGGGACCCCGAACTGGCTCACAAGGCCCTTGATGAACTTGACTACCAAGCCGGCTGGAATGGTGCAGACTGCCTCCACCTCCGCGCATTTGGTGAACTTGTCGATGGCGACGTAGAGGTAGCGGTAGCCCCCGGGCGCTCAAGGGAATGGGCCCAAGATGTCCATCCCCCAGACCACGAACGGCCATGAGAGCGGGATGGTCTGGAGACCCTGAGCGGGCTGGTGGATCCGCTTGGCAAGGAATTGGTAGGCTTCGCGGCATCTCACCAACTCTGTAGCGTCATTGAGTGCCATTGGCCAGTAGAATCCACTACGAAACGCCTTGCCCACGAGGGTGCGCGATGAAGAGTGATGCCCGCAGTCCCCGCCGTGTATGTTAGCCACCAGGTCATGTCCTTGCTCGTTGGAGATGCACCGCTAAGAGATGTCGTTTGGCCGCTTCCGATAGAGCTCACCGTCCTAAATGTAGTAGGCAGTGGCCTTGCGAGCCATGCGCTCCGCGTCTTCCTCCTTCTTCGGCAGGGTCCCTTGAAGCAGGTACGCCTTGAACTCCTTGGTCCAGCACCCCTCCTGAGGCTCAAGTGCGAGGAGTAGACGTGTTCCCGAGGTTGGGTCGCAAGCGGGGGCTCCCGAGAGGGGTGCTGGGGGACCTCCTCCTGAGGCGATGTTGATCCCACAACAGGAGGGGCTGTCGAAGGCTTGAAGAGCCGCTCCTCAAAGACACCAGGATCCTGTGGCAGGCGCCGGGACTCCCTCTTGGCGATGTCGTTTGCTTCCTTGTTCATGCCGCACGGCACGTGCTGCAGTTCCAATCCCAAGAATTGTTTCTCAATTTTGCGTACCACCGCAAGGTATGCCTCCATGTGTTCGTCCTTCGGCTCGTATACTTTGTTGGAGAAGTTGACGAGGAGCTAGGAGTTGCCCTTGATGGTGAGGCGCTTCACTCCCAAGGCTGCCGCAACCTTGAGACCGACGATCAGGCCTTCGTACTCCGCGATGTTGTTGGAGCCCTTCTCGCCCTGCTAGAAGCAGAGCTGCATGGCGTAGTAGAGCTTGTCCCGGGTGGGCGAGATGAGCACGGCTCCAGCCCCCGCGCCCTGACGCGTGAATGCGCCGTCGAAGTACATGACCCAGCCATCTGGTGCCTTGCTTCCCGGCGAGAGGGGTCGATCCTCGCGCATTCCCAGCCCGGGGCATCGGTCCATTCCGCCATGAATTTAGCGAGTGCTGCACCCTTGATGACTCTGGTGGTGTTGAACTCCAACTGAAATGCCTGCAGTTCGATGTTCCATTCGGCGACTGTCCCCACCGCATTGGGGCTCCTAAGCACCCTCTCCAGTGGGTAAGCCGAGAGAACTTTGATGGGGTGGCCTTGGAAGTAGTGGCGCAGCTTGCGGGAGGTGAGAAGAAGCACGAACAAGAGATTTTGTGGCATGAGGTAGCGTGCCCACGCATCGCGAGGCATCATGCTGATGAAGTACACCGGGTGCTCGACGAGGGCGAAAGTGTTGGTGGCGTCTTGTACCTCCTGATGCCCGATGGCCTCAGGAGCTTGTTCGCTTGTTGGGGCAGTCGAGGCCTCAGGAGCACCATCCTGAGGGGCTTGGTCATCTGTCGGGGTAGCTGAGGCCTCAGGAGCGCCATCCTGAAGCCGCTGCATTTCAACCGGTTGCGGGGTGTTCGAACTCTAGGGTGCGTGCAAAGAACTCAACCTCCTCAATCTTCCTACTCGCCAATCTCACGGCCTAGCTCGATGAACGGGAAGGAAACGAGACACAACAGTTTACCCAGGTTCGGGACACCTTGCGGTGTAAAACCACTCTTGCTTTGTGGTGGATTGGCCTCGAGGGGCTAAGGATGAACTAGTACAGTGGGAGAACAACCTTAGGAGGAGGCGTGTTCTTGCGCTTGAGTGAGCTAGCGAGTGTGAGGATGGAACGGATCCGATCCGGTGGTGTCGTCCCCTTCTACGGTGGTGGTGTAGCTCTATTTATGGTAGCCTTGGTCCTCTTCCCAAAGAAAGGCGGGAAGGGATCCCACAACGGCCAAATTCGAAGGGAGACAACTAGTACATGCTATCCTGACAAAAGTAGTCTTCGCCTGCAAAAGCCTCTGGTCATGACATTGTGGTGGGCTCGGCGATGACCTCCATCCTGCCGTCCTGGTGGTCTTGGTCTCGTTGCATCGGAACGAAAACCTTTGGTTGATTCCTCGGGACTCCGTGCCTGCACTTTGCTTCTTTAGCACCAAAGAGGAAAATGTCGTCTTGCGCCTGTTGGTTGCCACTTGGCCTTGGTCGTCATGGCTCATGTCATCCGAACCTCACGAGGTGAGGCTTGCATAGGAATCTCCGCTCCTCAGGAGCCAGCCTGGGGAAGCCGCTCCTCATGGAGGTCTTGGTGTCGTCCGCCTCGCGAGGCTTGGCCCCCTCCCGTGGGTCTTGAGTTGTTGATGTTGAAGCTGGGCCGTACCAGGTCGTTGATGAAGCCATGGCGTGAGCCGCAGGCAAGCAAGTCTGGGTACCCCCGTTCCCAGAATGTCGACAGCTCCTTCGTGTTGCTTCTTCCTACTCTCCACGCCCCCGCCCATCCCTGTCGAGCTCCGCTGCCATGGTGAAGGACAAGACCACGACCCTGGAACGCATGAAGAAGGCGATGGCGAAGGGCAAGAAGGCGGCAAGGGGGTCGTCGTCACGGTCTGGTCTGCCGCCTGGTTGGATCCAGGGAGACTGGGTCCGCTCCACCGTCATGAAGGAAGACTTGGAGAACCTCGCCGCCGACGGCTTGATTGCTCATGGGTCCTGGAGGTTTCCAAAGGGGGGAACCGAGCCCCAGCCTTGTGAGGGTGAGCGCGTCCCACCACCCACGTTGACCGAGGTTTCTCCCTGCCCCCGCATCCATTGTTTCGGGGGGTTTTGAACTTCTTTGGTGCTTGTTTCCACCACTTTCCTCCCAACACAATCTCATACCTTGCCGCATTTATTTCCATGCGCGAAAACTTCCTTGGTGTCAGCCGCACAGGGGTCTGTTCAAACACATTTTCACCTACCGATCTTAGTCGGTGAAGAAAGCTAACCCAGATGATGAAAAGACGCACGTGATCCAAATGTGCGGGGGGGGGGGGGGTTAGGGATCCAAATGAGATGTAGGAGTACTTTTCCCCCCATGACCTTTCCCGAGTCAGTTAGAGGATGGCAGTCGACTTGGTTCTACTGCAAAGACATCCCAACTCCTAGTTAGTCGACCGGCCTCCCCTCTTTCACTCTGGATAGGCTCCGTCAACCTTCTTCATTGAAAGTAACCGCGTCGGAGAAGGGTGAGGTGTCCATGTTAGTCGACGCGGTCATTGCATTAGTCCAGGGGGTGTGACTGGCATGGATCTGCTGGAGGTGTTTCTCAGTCGACGTATTCAACCTCTCCAAGATCATGACCACACAATGTGGATGTACTCGGGCACCGAAGACACCACTCGGGTCCACCCGGAGGAGGTCGCCGGGGAGATGCTGGCTCAGTGGCTGCGAAGCGTCACTGTAACAAGGATAACCCTGATGGAGCCAGAAGGATCTTGCCATTAGACACCAACAATGCTCCAGACGAGGTTAGGCTCGATTTACTGAGTGTTTTTTCAATACGCATTGTTCTTGAATCTGACTGATACTTGTAAGTTGTTTCTTGTAGGTTTTCACCAAGATGTACTCAATGCCGAACGGGGATCAGTTCCAAGAAGGAATAGAGAGTGATGGTGAAAGCGCTGATTTTGAATATGCAAATGATAGCTAAGATGATAGCGAGTACTCTAGCAGTAGTGAAGAAGTCGATTCTCCGCCTGATGTCTACTACACAACCTTCTACTTGTAGACGTTGTTGGGCCTCCAAGTGCAGAGGATTGTAGGACAGTAACAAATTTCCCTCAAGTGGATGACCTAAGGTTTATCAATCCATAGGAGGCGTAGGATGAAGATGGTCTCTCTCAAGCAACCCTGCAACCAAATAACAAAGAGTCTCTTGTGTCCCCAACACACCAATACAATGGTAAATTGTATAGGCGCACTAGTTCAGCGAAGAGATGGTGATACAAGTGCAATATGGATGGTAGATAAAGGTTTTTGTAATCTGAAAATATAAAAATAGCAAGGTAACTAATGATAAAAGTGAGCACAAACGGTATTGCAATGCATTGAAACAAGGCCTAGGGTTCATACTTTCACTAGTGCAAGTTCTCTCAACAATATTAACACAATTGGATCACATAACTATCCCTCAACATGCAACAAAGAGTAACTCCAAAGTCACTAATAGTGGAGAACGAACGAAGAGATTATGGTAGGGTACAAAACCACCTCAAAGTTATTCTTTCCAATCAATCCGTTGGGCTATTCCTATAAGTGTCACAAACAGCCCTAGAGTTCGTACTAGAATAACACCTTAAGACACAAATCAACCAAAACCCTAATGTCACCTAGATACTCCAATGTCATCTCAAGTTTCCGTGGGCATGATTATACGATATGCATCACACAATCTCACATTCATCTATTCAACCAACACATAGAACCTCAAAGAGTGCCCCAAAGTTTCTACCGGGGAGTTAAGATGAAAACGTGTGCCAACCCCTATGCATAGGTTCATGGGCGGAACCCGCAAGTTGATCACCAAACCATACATTAAGTGGATCAATAGAATACCCCATTGTCAACACGGTTATCCCATGCAAGACATACATCAAGTGTTCTCAAATCCTTAAAGACTCAATCCGATAAGATAACTCCAAAGGGAAAACTCAATTCATCACAAGAGAGTAGAGGGGGAGAAACATCATAGGATCCAAATATAATAGCAAAGCTCGCGATACATCAAGATCGTACCACCTCAAGAACACGAGAGAGAGAGAGAGAGAGAGAGAGAGAGATCAAACACATAGCTACTGGTACATACCCTCAGCCCCGAGGGAGAACTACTCCCTCCTCGTCATGGAGAGCACCGGGATGATGAAGATGGCCACGGGAGAGGGATTCCCCCTTCGACAGGGTGCCGGAACGGGTCTAGATTGGTTTTCGGTGGCTACGGAGGCTTCTGGCGGCGGAACTCCCGATCTATTGTGCTCCCAAAGTTTTTAGGGTATATGGGTATATATGGGAGGAAGAAGTATGTCGGTGGACCTCCGGGCTATCCACGAGGTAGGGGGACGCGCCCAGGGGGGTGGGCGCGCCCCCCACCCTCGTGGGCAGCCCGGGACTCTCCTGGTCCAACTCCGATACTCCGTGGGCTTCTTCTAGTCCAAAAATAAGTTCCGTGAAGTTTCAGGTCAATTGGACTCCATTTGATTTTCCTTTTCTGCGATACTCTAAAACAACGAAAAAAACCGAAACTGGCACTAGGCTCTAGGTTAATAGGTTAGTCCCAAAAATCATATAAAATAGCATATAAATGCATATAAAACATCCAAGGTTGATAACATAATAGCATGGAACAATAAAAAATTATAGATACGTTGGAGACGTATCACCGCCCCGCTCTGAACGATGTTCCGAACAGTCGCAAGACCCTGTGGGAGGATGTGGCAAAGCAGTTCCGTTGAGTGCGAAGATTCCGAAGCGCACTCGAACTTCAACCCCAGAGCCAATAGAGAAGGCCGCGAGGCAGGCCAAAGTTGTTCCACCGAAGCCTCAGAAGGCCCTGCCCAGGATCAAGGTGGCCTTGCCCGTTGCTTCAACGTAAGTGTTTCTTTTCCTTGTCTTTCATTACCACTGTGAACTTCTTTACTTGCTTGATCGAGTGAAATTTGGAACTTTCAGTGCTGCTACTTCTACAACATCTATGGATATCGACGAGGAGCGGGATTATGCGGAGACCGCAGACGCGGCCACCTCTCGGGCGGGTATGATTCCATGGTCATGCTTTTACTCTGTCAATTATTTTGATGGGCGACTGAAATCTTACTGTCGAGTGTTTTCAAGTGCCGACAAATGTTATCCAGCTTCCAGATGATGACGATGAGGATGTAACTCAAAGGAGTACATGGAGAAGGGGCAGAGCTTTGAGCAGGAGGGTACCTTCCAGCAAAGCGCCTCGCCCAACATATGAGCCTGTAGTTCAATAACTTGGTGATCCAGTATGGGCTACTATCTCTTTTGTTGATCCTCTGTCGACTGACCAACCCTCGGCGTCGACTGCTTAGACTTATGGTCCGATTGCACAACCTCAAGCTCCAACCCCACCAGCCACATCACCTGCTCCATCATCCACTCCGTTTGTTATGCATCACATCCCGGAGGACCAAGTAGGAGCTGCCAAGGAAGCCATGATCTAGGCGGGTCTGATGATGGACTGACTGAAGGTGGTGTATGACACTAGCAAGGCCGCCTACGACGCCAGCTCTGCTCTCCAAGCCAATGTCTGAGTAAGTGGGAATATAAGTTGGTTTCCAATTGGCTTTTCCAGCTTGATCCTTGTTGTGTTAGGATATGCTACCTGAAAACCGCTGCTTTATTATTCGTAAGATGTCCGTTTTGGAAACTTTAATGTGCATATATCATGGGTTTGTGCCCTACATCTGTACACCCACTGTGTGTTTTTTCGTAGCTATGTAGATCTTTCACTCGAGTTTAGACAGGTCGTGTTGAGTGAAATCTTGGTCTAGTCGGGGCACGTTGAGTGCAACCACTGGGTGTAGTCCCCGAGACCGTTGTCGGCTGTGGGCAGTTGACGGTGGTCTGAGAACAAATGTTTTTTTCTTTCTTTCCACTTGGGCTGGGCGGACCATGCCAAGTGGGAAATCGGACCAGTGGAGGCACGCTAAGTGCACCCACTGGGTGTAGTCCCCGAGACTGCTTTTGAATGTTTGATTCGGCAGCCGTCTTAGAACTCTTTTGCCACAACAATCTAATCTTGCACTTTTTCACTCGGAAGTAACTGGTCTTTGTTTCTGTCGATTGATTGGTCTTGTTGTTGATTGCAGAAATCTTGCGAACTTGGGGCCCAGTATGCTGCCTTGGAACAGGAGAAAATCCAACTCAAGCTTGACCCGGATCTCGCCAAGGAGAACCTGAAGAAGGCTCAAGATGAAGTGGCAATCATGGGAGGTAACAACTTGTCGATTGCATTATTTTTCCTTTATCATCCTCTTTTGAGACGAGTGAGTGATCCCACTCGAACAGATGTGCATAGTGAAAACCGTCAACTCCATGCCCGACTGAGGAATGTTGTTTCTTTAGACAAAATGAAGCAGGCCTTGGAGCAGAAGGACCATGATCTTGCAGGGGCGCAGAAGACGACGCGTGAGAAGACTGAACTAGTTGACAGGAAGCTAGCTTCAGTCTGTAAGTTGGAGGAGGAGAATGCCAAGCTGAAGACTGTTGTTGACTAGGCAAAGAAAGAAGCTACACAACTAAAGGAGGAGAAGGTGGTCCTGGTCGACAAAGTGGTTGTTCTCACTCGGAAGAGGGATGAACTGGAGGCTTAGCTTGGAGGTCTTGCCAAGAAGATGTTCCTCATGCTCGAAGGTACTTTTCCTCATCCGACTGGGTTCAAAAAACTTCTTCACCATGTTGCTTGCCAATTCATTACTTTTCTTTGCATGTAGAGTTCTGCCAGAATTTCGAGGAGGAAACCGGGCGGATTGAGACGGGACTAGACCTCATCAACTCTCCTGTCGGAGACGAAGCTGCAATGAACGTGTTGCGACTCGAATCTGGCCTTGCTAGCGTCTTGAACTACATTGCTCGGCTAAAGGTCGCACTGACTCGGGTGGACAAGGAGCTATGGCCAGAGGACAATCTTCAAAATGACCTCGAGTCTCTGATGACTCGCCTCAATGACATCCCTGGTCGAGTGCAAGCTTGGAAGAAGTCAGTTGCTCGTTGTGGAGCTGATGTGGCCTTATCACTCGTTCGAGCCCACTGCAAGGAGGCTAGGGAGGACAAGCTGAAGGCACTCCAGGTGGCTAACACAAAGAATCTCCAATTTGAAGACATTACGGAGACTTTTATCGATGCAGCCACTCGGATCGCCGACGGTATTTACTTGGACACCTTTGTCGAGCCAGCTAGCCCTCCTCCCGCCGAGTGAAAAACTTGATGATTTGAATACATTTGCCTAAGAATGCTGTGTGATCATGTAACCGTTAAACTCTTTTGGGCCTGACGCCCGAGTACTTTTGCTTGTGGTACTAAACCTCCCTGGACTTATCTGAACTTGGTCATTTTATTTGAATGCAATTTTCTCGCCTCCAATGTGTTTGGATTTTTTTTAACTTAGGTGAAGCAGGTTCATGGCTAAGCCCCCGAGTACAGGGCGGAGCGGAAGTTGTACTTGTGGCGCAGCTCAGAGTGCACCTCGTCGTACTTGTGGATTGCTTTCCCTGATTGGGAGGATTGCTCTCCACTCGGAGCATTTATGAAACTTAGGCGAGTATGGGGTCGCGGCTAAGTCCCCGAGCGAGAGGATTGCTCTCCACTCGGAGTGTTCTTGAAACTTAGGCGAGTACGGGGTTGCAGCTAAGCCCCCGAGTGGGAGGATTGCTCTCCACTCGAAGTGTTCTTGAAACTTAGGTGAGTACGGGGTCGTAGCTAAGCCCCTGAGTGGGAGGATTGCTCTCCACTCGGAGTGTCTTTGAAACTTAGACAAGTGGGAGGATTGCTCTCCACTCGAAGTGTTTTTTTAAAACTTAGGCGAATCTGGTTCGCAGCTTAGCCCCCTATTGAGAGGTTTTCTCTTCACTCGGAGTATTTTTGAAACTTAGGCGAGTACG